>NW_007097646.1:129665-162989 GCF_000164805.1 Carlito syrichta
TTATTGAGCTACAAAAATGTGTTACAGTGACAATGTGCTAGTGTTATGATTAAGTCAAAATATTGAACGATTTCATTCATTTATTTTTCCAGCTTATTTTATTTATTGATTTATTTATTTCTTGAGTTGGAGTCTCACTCTGTCACCTCACAAAAACGGGTGGCTTCAACTCTCAACACAAGCAAGAGCACACAGTAGAAATTTGGTAAATTCATTTCTTTACCAGGTTCTTTTTTTTAATTAGGATTTTAAATTCAAATTTTAATAAACACTTATGTTAAAGGATTTACATTAATGTCCTTTAATCTCTTTGTTAGTTTTAGTTGTTTAAATGTGTGGTCTCCAGACTTTTTAAAATTTTGTGCTTTATTGTAAAAAAAATGTGAGTACATCATCTCCACTACCTATCTATTTTATTTATAAGTTATAGGTGTACCACTATGCAAAAATTTAATACATTATAAAATACAAACTTGTTACCATGAATTTTTAAAAAGGTAAGTTAAAAATAAAGCAAGAGTTTAAAATTGTAATGACTTTGTTGGTCTTTAAATAGCTCAAGTTATACTGTCAGGGCAAGTTTCATCATTGCAGTAGTGTATACAAGTTTATATTTTAAGTAATCTGGATAATTAAAAAATTAGTTTCTAGATAAAGAAAATGTAGCATATCTATACCATAGAATACCATGCAGCCATAAAAAAGAATGAAATCATGTCTTCTGCAGCAACATCGATGGAGCTGGAGAGCATCATCCAAAGTGAACTACTTCAGAAGCAGAAAACCAAACACCGCATGCTTTCACTTATACATAGGAGCTAAATAGCCACAAAATAACAGACACTGAGGACATCAGTAAGCAGGGGAAGCCAGAAGGAAGTTAGGGCTCAGAAGTTACCAATTGGGTACTGTGTGCACTATATGAGGAATGGGCCACTTGATACGCAATTACTACCACTACACAATGTGTCCATGTGTCAAACATGCACTTGTGCCCTCTGAATGTGAAGTAAAATTTAAAAATTAGTTTTTGTCAGATATGATTAGATCAGTATTTTTCAGTCTTGGCATTACTGCTGTTTTGAACTGGATAATTCTTGGTTGTGGGAGGTTGTCCTAAGCATTGCAGGATGTTTAGCAGCTTTTCTGGCCTCTATCCACTAGATGCCAATAGTACCCTCTCATCAGTAGAGACATCAAAAATGTCTCCAGGAACTACCAGATGTCTCATGGGGGTTGAGACATTTCTGGTTGAGAACCACTAGATTAGATCATTATTTAAAATTCTGTATTGTGCTGATAGACAGCTTTTAGGCTGAGTATTTGTCAGCTTTGACTTTTTCTCTAGCAGCAATAGTGTTATATCTTCAATATTTAGTTTGAATTTTGTTTGTAGAAATTCTAAGCCACGTGTCTATTCTGTAAGGTTTAATTAGAACTGGATAATACAATCCGTACATTTACTTAACTCAGTATCAGTATATGTGAGTCATAGTATGTCACAATAAGATGAATGTGCAGGAGAGTGGCTCTGCAGTGTGGAATGCCCAGTCTTCAGTGTACCTCTTTTTTTTTTTTTTTTTTTTTTAATTCTAAATCTCACTCTGTTGCCCAGGCTGGAGGGAAGTGGTTTGATCAGCCATAACCTTCACATCCTGAGCTCAGGTGATCCATCTGCCTTAGCCTCTCAAGTAGCTGGGACAACAGGTGTGCACTACCACATCTGGCTGATTTTTTTATCTTTATTTTTTGTGGAGACAAGGTCTTGCAATGTTGCCCAGGTTGGTCTCAAACTCATGGGCTCAAGCACTTCTGCCTCCCAAGATGCTTGGGATTACAAGTGTGAGCCACCTTGTCTATCCTAGTGTCGCATTTCTCTGACAGTAACTATGAGAATACTTGTGCAAATATTAAATGCTGACTTTTTCTTGATTTTCTAGGTGAATACATTAACTAAATATCGTAGCCTGCTGACATGCCCCAATAAAGAGGGCCTCAGATATGTGCGCATACTTATTTTGTAGACCACTGATTTGACCATCACAACCTGCTGTTCAATTTGTATCATTATAGCTATAGTACTCAAAAGAGAAAAATAGTTTTAGCTCTCTTAGCTGACTTTTCCACCTAACCAATTATTCAGGTTAACTCATGGTCTCCATTTCTTTTCTTTTCTTTTCTTTTCTTTTCTTTTCTTTTCTTTTCTTTTCTTTTCTTTTTTGAGTTGAAGTCTCACTCTTGTTGCCCAGGCTGTGGCATGCTTATCGTCACCACAGCCTTGACCTGCTGGGCTCAGGCAATCCTTTCACATCAGCCTTCCAAGCAGCTGGAGCCACAGGCACTCACCATCATGCCTGGCTATTTTTTCGATTTATTGTAGAGATGAGTTCTCACCAAG
The DNA here is from genome assembly GCF_000164805.1 of Carlito syrichta. Lineage (NCBI taxonomy): Eukaryota > Metazoa > Chordata > Mammalia > Primates > Tarsiidae > Carlito > Carlito syrichta. The sequence goes on from NW_007097646.1 coordinate 132,064, forward strand.
TTACTCAGGCTGGTCTCGAACCCCTGGTCTCAGGCAGTCCTCTCGCATCTACCTCCCAAAGTGCTGCAATTACAGGCATGAGCCACAGCGCCTGGCTTATGTTCTAATACTTAATATTTCAAAAAATATTTGCTATCACGTTAGGTTGGGCCATTTTTAAAGTAATATTGTTGGCCCTACATCAAATATTAGAGAATGAATGTTCATTTTACAGTTTTAAGTTAAGATGTGTAAGGTCTGTGTTTACCTGCTTAGATTCCTTGATTTAACTGACCTTTTCTGTTAACCAATCATGAGACATAATTACATTGACTAAAGAGACTTTTTTTGCATCCACATTGTTGTTGGAATTGTGATAATTTACTTGTAGCCTACTTATCTGGTCATCTAAACTCAGAGCTGAATTATTACACAAAAAATTTTCAAACTTCCTCTTTTGGAATGGTTAATTACTCTCAGAACTTTAGCTTATTCCTTGCTACCTTACAGGGTTGTTGTGAGAATATTTATCAACAGTAGTTCAGATTCTGATTACTTCTTGCCTATAACTATAGCATACTTTTAAAAAAAATGGAACTCCCTGCTTCTAGTACCTCTCTTACTTGTTGGTTAATCTAAACATCACCAGAGTAAACATTCTAAAATATGTTTAGTCAGATCAAAAGCCATTTATAACAATTAAAAACTGTATTAAACATTACTAGATGTGCTGGGCTTAGATGTGGTCTGTAGTCAGATGTTCATTATACAAATTATTGTAAAAATACATACACACACACACAGATTCTGAATTGTAATATGTACCAGAAGAAAAAATGTGGAGTCTATGAGAGTTTAATGAGGATCCAGTATAGATTGGGAGTAGGGTGATGAAGAAAGACCGTTCTGAGGAAGTGAGGTTTAAACTATCTGAAGAAGCTTTGCTTAGTTTGGAAAAGTGCTGGGTAAAGAGTATTCCAGGAAGTAAGAACAGTAGCATGCGTGAAGGCTGTGCTGCTGAAATTGTGGTTGAGCTTATTGAGTAAGGGATGGAGAGAATAGTGCCTGATGAGGCAGAAGGTAGGCAGAGGCAAGATCTTTTTGGATCTTGTATTATATATTAAGAAGCTTAGGTTTTATTCTGAGAGACTAAGGAGCCCTTAAAGGGTTTAAGCAGTGATACGATAAGATCTGTGTTTAGGGATTTTGCTCTGTCTGGAGAATGTATAATGAGAGCAGAATAGGGGTAGGGCAAAAGAAGTAGTGAAAACCAGTTAAGATGCCTTTGTAAGTAGTACAGAGAGAAAGGATAATTTTGACTGGGTAATGACAGTAAACAAAGTGACACATGATGCAATTGATTATCTCATAAACAATTAAAATAAGCCCGTGAAGTATGAACAGAATAATATTGGGAATAAACTTATCAAAGCCCATCTAATAAATGATCATGTAAAGAATTGAAACAGTGGGTGTTGACCATTTGATTCTTATCTCTAAATTAAAATCCAAACTGCATTGAAGATTTTTCAGCCTACTTTTATTATCTTTAGCTTCTCCTAAACCCTTATTCATCTATGCTGTAGCCAAACTAAACTATTATGATAGTTATCATCATCATACCCTGTACTTTGATGCTGCTGCTGATGATTTACTGTGGCTGGAATACTCTTACCCCCATGTACACTTAACAAAACCCTTACCCATCCTTTAGGATCCAAGTAAAATATGAATGAAATCTTCCAAATTTGCCTCTAGGTAGATATTGCCCATTTTAACCATAGTAGTTTTATATTACTGTTATAATAGTATATTGATAATAGTAATTTATATTACTATTATAATATTTAACTAAACAGATATTTATGTAATCAACTATGTGTTAGGTACTATGTGTAGACATTATGGACACATACCTGTATAAAAATAGACACAGTTGCTGTATTTGTGGAACCTACAGTGTAGAGGTAACACAGACCATGAACAAAATCTGCATACAATTATGTAACTATAAATTTTGTTAAGTAATATGAAGGAATAGTTAAAGGATGCCTGCTTGTTTCTGAGACCTTAGTAGGATCCTTGAGGTCAGAACTATTTTCATAATCAAACTAAGTTGTTATTTGCCTTTTCATTCTTTCTTATTTTCTCATGAGTATATTGTAGTAATATATGATATATGATATTGCAACAAATTAAATACAAAAGATAGGAGAATCCAGATGTCTTCTGTTAGGGCAGACATTAAAGACATTGGCAAAAAATATTTTAAAATGCCACTTTCTCTTCTCACTATTTTTTTTTGTTTTGAAAAATGTAGGATACTTGTAAATTAAAAAATAAATTACTTGTGTTAATGGACTTGTTATTTTTAAATGAATTAAACATTTCTTGTTTATCATTTTTAATATAGTAAATATTGATAGTGATAACTTACATAAATAAATGATTATTGGGGGTTCTTCATACTTTTTAAAGAGTATGGCGGGATCCTGAAACTGGAAGGTTTGAGAACTTCTGTAATCTAATTTAAATTGGGGATTTCTCGATAAGTAAAAGATTAGACTCTTATTATAATAATAATGAGTGTGGTTATCTCCATATTTTCAAAGCCAGTAATTCTTTGTATATAATGAGTATGTTGGTTGAATCAAATTTTGTTATCAAGGTCTGCTGTAGATTCTTTCTTGAATTTGTGGTTTGTTTGAAACTTTTATTGAGAAGACCTTACTTCAGATTAGTATAGGCGATGAATCTAGATTTGAATTATTTTGATATGAAGTTAGGCAAGCTACTTAACCTGTTAAACTTCACCATTATTCATCTGTAAAATGGAATATGGTGAGGGACCCCCAAAAACTGGAATTTATTTATTAAAAATTGCATATTTATTCTTAAATGTTTAAACTTCAGTCAACTTTAAAGTACTCTCCGTTTGATGCAATACACCTATTAAGAAGCTTTTTCCACTGCTCAAAACGGTTTTTTGGTTTTTTTTTTGAGTCAGTCTCACTCTGTCACCAGACTGGAGTGCAATGGCACCCTCACGGCCACCCCAGTGTCGACCTGCTGGGCTCCAGTGATCCTTCTGCCTCAGCCTTCCAAGTAGCTGGAACTTCAGTTACGTGCCACCACACCCAGCTAATTTTTTCATTTATAGTAGAGATGAGGTCTCGCCAAGTTGCCCAGGCTGTTCTCGAACTTGTGGGCTCAGGCAATCCTTTTACCTCGGCCTCCCAAAGTGCTGGGATTACAAGCTTGAACCACCGTGCCTGGTCTCAAAACAGTTTTTGAACTCATTAATTTTGATGCCTTTGAGTGCTTCCGCCATTTTTTGTTTCACCTCTTCTACACTGGCAAAACATTTCCCTTTGAGGACTTTTTTCATGGGGAATCAAAAAAAAAGTCACTTGGGGCAAGATCAGGTGAATAGGGAGGGTGGGGCACAGGAGTCATGCTCTTTTTGAATAAAAACTGCTGAGTACTCAGTGTGGTGTGGGCAGGTGCATTATTATGGTGGAAGAACCAGTCACCTGTTTGTCACAACTCAGGACATTTCTTTCGCAAATCATGATGGAACCTTCTTGAAACTTTGGTTGACTGTTTAATCCAGGGGAACAAACTTTGAGTGTACTGCAAGGGGCCTTCCCTCCAAAAGATAATTTTGTGTGTTTTTTGGGGGGTCCCCACGTACATGTTATCTTACTATGTTGCAGTGACTTAATAAATAATGTATGTAACCTGGCTAGTGTTAAGCAGCAAAGCATCCAGTAAAATAGTAATTTTTATTTTACACTTATAGCACATATATGCTGGTCTTAGTTCTGGTTAGTGGGCAAAGAGATCTGTATGAATCGGGATACTATTTGAGTACATGTAAGTTTATCAGGAAGAAAAAAAGCCAGAATGAGCAATTATGTGGTTATTCATCTTTACAAAAAAGAGCTGAAGCAGACTGGGCTTACAATAATTTAAATAAGTAACTGCATTATATTGTAGATGATTTAAGGATTAGGTTAGGATAGAGTCTTATGTGTCTAGCACTGCAGCAATGCCTCATACTTACTGAATATTTGAGCAATAATAAGTAACGAGAAATATTTGAAAACATATTTTTAGAAGCTTTGAAAAACGTTTAAATACAGATTAAAGGTCAAGTCCAAGATATTTTTTATATTGAAAAAATAAATAAAGGCACCATAGAGGAAAAACAAAATTGGTCTCTGGGGAGAACATGGGATTTCATAGAGTGTGACTAAACAGGATGTAATAAGATATGGCAATGTAGTGCATCTTGTGAAAGATTTCGTATTTAGTGGTTACAATGTTAGCTATGTTAAAGGTAGTATTAAAGCCAGTGAAAGTATTCTTAAGATCATAGTGCAAGGCTGAGGTGAGTGGATTGCCTGAGCCGGCGGGTTCGAGACCCGCCTGGGCAGCGATACCTCATCTCTACAATAAATCAAAAAATCAGCCGGGCATGGTAGCGCATGCCTGTAATTCCGGCTACTCGGAAGGCTGAGGTGGAAGGATCGCCGGAGCCCAGCAGGTCGAGGCTCCCGGCCACTGCACTCCAGTCTGGGCGACAGAGTGAGACTCCGACTCAAAAAAAAAAAGATCATAGTGCAGAATGTTTGCTAGGAGGTGACAGGAGATAGGTAGGAAGATCAGGTGACTTCTTTGGTCTTCAAAGCAGGAAGTCCTAGGAAAATTATTCTTTCTCTATATGCTTTTGAAACAGATAGTTCAATCATACTTAAAAAAAGAAAAAAATAATAGTTATTCCTCATTTGAGATGAACTCAGAGTGGCTAAACCATCACAGAGAACTGGACCTAGAACTTGCTTACATTTTATTTTCTTTTTTTTTTAAAGATGAGGTCTTGCTCTGTTACCCAGGCCGGAGTGCAGTGACACAATCGTACTTCACTGCAGCCTCCAACTCCTGGGTTCAAAGCAATCTTCCCACCTCAGCATGTGTAACTGGGACTACAGACACATGCTGCCACACCTGGCTAATTTATTTTTATTTTTAGAGATGAGGTCTCACCGTTGACCAGGTTACTCTTGAACTCCTGGAATCAAGTGATCCTCCCACCTTGGCTTCCAAAAATGCTGGGCTTACAGGTGTGAGCTACTACATCCAGATGTTAAATTTTAAACAGAAGGATTGTAGATATTGTTCTCTTTGTACAACAACTGTAAAGCTTACTGGAGTTATACATAGATTTACAGGCATACCTCATTTTATTGTGTTTCACTTTATTATGCTTTGCAGATAATGCATTTTTTTCTTGTAAATTGAAAGTTTGTGGCAGCCCTGCATTGAGCAAGTCTGTCAGTGCCATTTTTCCAATAGGACATACTTACTTTGTGTCTCTGTGTCACATTTTGGTATTTTCCACAATGTTTAAAATTTTTGCATTATTATTATGTCTGTTGTGGTGATCTGTGATAACTGATCTTTGATGTTACTATTGTCATTGATTTGGGGCACCATAAACCACACCCATGTAAGCCAGAATTTAATTGATAAATGTTGTGTGTGTTCTGACTGCTCCACACACCAGCAAATCTCCCCCTCTTCTGTCTCCTTGGGCCTCCCTATTTCCTGAGGTATAACAATATTGAAATTAGGCCAATTAATAACCCTCCAGTGATCTCTAAGTGTTCAGGTGAAACAAAGAGATGCACATCTCTTACTTGAAATCAAAAGCTAGAAATAATTAAGCTTAGTAAGGAAGGCAGGTTGAAAGCTAGGCCTCTTGTGCCATAAAATTAGCAGGTTGTGAATGCAAAGGAAAAGTTCTTTCTTTTTAACTTTTAATTTTTTTATTTTGAAGATGTGGAGTACAGTTCAGGATTAGGTATACCAGTGTTCGTTATGCAGGTACCCTTGTTGATGAGGTATGCTCCCCCTTCCCCAGGCAGATTCCCACTACACTACTGCCAATCCTACTTCCCTGCCCCCATCCCGGCAGTTTCCTGCCATTGCCAATCCTTTTCTTATAGTGTTATAATTGTTCAAGGTCCGCTTATGGAAAAGCTCTTAAAGGACATTAAAAACACTACTCCAGTGAACACATGGATAAGAAAGCAAAACAGCCCAGTTGCTGATATAGAGAAAGTTTGAGTAGTCTGGATAGATCAAACAAACCACAACATTCCCTTAACCCAAAACGTAACCCAGAGGAAGGCCCTAACTGCAATTCTATGACAGTTGAGAGAGGTGAGGAAGCTGCAGAAGAAAAGTTGGAAGCAAGCGGAGGCTGTTTCATGAGTTCCAAGGAAAGAAACTTTCTCCATAACATAAAAAGATACGGTGAAGCAACAAATGCTGATACAGAGACTGCAGCAAGTTTTTCAGAAGATCTAGTTAATATCAATGAAGGAGGCTATTTTAAACAGCAGATTTTTAATGTAGATGAAAGAGTCTTATATTGGAAGAAGATGCCATCTAGGACTTTCATAGCTAGAGAGGAAAAGTCAATATCTGGGTTCAAATCTTCAAAGAATAGGCTAACTCATTAGAGGCTAATGCAGCTGGTCACTTTTAAGTTGAAGCCAGTAGTCTTGCTATTCAGATACCGTAGGGCTCTTATGCAAAGTATACTCTGCCTGTTCAATAAATGAAATGAAAAAGACTGGATGACAGCACATCTTTTACAGCATGATTTACTGAGTTTTGTTTTTTTTCCCCCTCATTGTATCACCCAGTTTGCAGATCGTGGCCACTGCAGCCGCAACCTACTGGGCTCAGGTAATCCCTCCACCTCAGCCTTCCAAGTAGCTGGAACTACAGGTGCATGCCCCCACGCCCGGTTAATTTTTAAATTTTTATTGTAGAGATGAGGTCTCGTCATGTTGCCCAGGCTGGTGTCTCAAACTCCTGGGCTCAGGCAGTCCTCTTGTGTACACCTCCCAAAGTCTGGGATTTACAAATGTGAGCCATTGCTCCTGGCAGTACTAAGTATTTTAAGTGCACTGTTGAGACCCACTACTCTGAAAAAAAGATTCCTTCCAAAAATGTTATTGCTCGTTGACAATGTATTGGTCATCTAAGAGCTCTCATGGAGATGTACAAGGAAATGAATATTATATTCTTGTTTGCAAACACAATATCTATATTCTTGTCTGCTAACACAACATCCATTCTGCAGCCCATTGATCTGGGAGTAATTTTACATTTCAAGTCTTTTTTTTTTGAGTCAGAGTTTCACTCTGTCGCCCAGACTGGAGTGCGGTGGCCGCTCCCGGCCACCGCAGCCTCGACCTGCTGGGCTCCGGCGATCCTTCCGCCTCAGCCTTCCAAGTAGTCGGAACTACGGGCACACGCTACCATGCCTGGCTAATTTTTTGATTTAGTGTAGAGATGAGGTCTCACCAAGTTGCCCAGGCGGGTCTTGAACCTGCAGGCTCAGGCAATCCACTCACCTCGGCCTCCCAAAGTGCTGGGATTACAGGCTGAGCCACCGAGCCCGGCCTACATTTCAAGTCTTAAATAATAAGAAATATATTTTATAAGACAATAGCTGCCATAGATAGTGATTTCTTTAATGGATTTGGGCAAAGTTAATTGAAAACCTTCTAGAAAGGATTCACTATATCATTCGTGATGCCATTAAGAATATTTGTGATTCATGGGCTGAAGTCAAAATATCAGCATTAACAGGAGTTTGAGAGAAGTTGATTCTAACTCTCATGGATGACTTTGAGCGTTTTAAGACTTCAGTGGAGGAAGTACGGTGAAGATGCTGTGAATACTGTTGAGATGTTAATGTTTGTACCGGTTAACCAACTTCTCTTTATCTCCTTCTGCCCCCTTTTCCTTCCAGCTTCTGGTAACCACCATTCTACTCTCTACTTCTGTGAGATCCTTTGTATTTTCTGGATACTAGAACCTTATTAGATTCATGATTTGCAAATATTTTCTCCCATTCTGTAGATTATTTTCACTGTCTTGGTAAAATGTCTTTTGCACAAAAGTTTTTAGTTTTGGTGAAGTCCAGTTTATCTATTTTTTCTTCTGTTGCTCATGCTTTGGTGTAATATCTAAGAATCCATTGCTGAATCCAAGGTCACTGAGATTTACTCCTATGTTTTCTTCTAAGAGTTTTTATCATTTTGACTCTTATATTTATGTCATTTATCCATTTTGAGTTAATTTTTTCATATGAGGTGAGATGGAGGTGGACATTTATAGCTATAAATTTCTGAGAACTCCTTTGGCTATGTCATGAGTTTTGGTATGTTGTATTTTTGTTTTCATTTGTCTGAAAGTATTTTCTATTTTCTCTTGTGATTTTTTTTTTTGACTTTGTATCTATATTTATGAAGAATATTGGTGTGTAGCTTTCTTTTCTGCTTAGATTGTTCATGTTAGTATAAGGATAATGCTGACCTCATAAAGTGAGTAGGAAAGTGTTTACTTCTTTTCTGTTTTATGGAAAACATTTTATAGATTTGGTCTTATTTTTTCTTTAAATGTTTGGTGGAATTTGCCACTGCTCTCCAGCCTGGGCGACAGAGTGAGACTCCAACTCAAAAAAAAGAGTTTTTAACTATGAGTGCATTTTCCTTAATAGTTATAAGACCATTCAGATTATTTGTTTGGCTATTTGAGAGTTTTGTTTCTCTGTGGTTTAGAGAAATTGGTTCTTTTTGCTCTTTATAATTGCTGAATTTAGTATGTTAATATTTTGACAGTGATTTTTACATTTGTGTTTATGAGGGATATTTGTATGTAGTTTTGGGACTTCCTCTTGACCCAGTGATTATTTGGAAGTGTGTTGTTTAATATCTAAGTGATTGGAGATTTTCCTATTCACTTTTTATTTCTAGTTTAATTCTATCATGGTCAGAGAATGTACTTTATATTTTTAAAACTTGTGAAGTTTCGTTTTATGACTCAGAATATGTTCTGTTTTGGTGAATGTTCCATGTGCATTTGACAACAATGTATATTCTGCTGTTGAGTAGAGTGTTATGTAAATATCAGATCTGGTGGGCTGATGATACTGTTCATTTCTTTTATATCCTTACTAATTTTCTATCTACTAGTTCTATTACTGAAAGAGGAGTGCTGAAGTCATCAAGTATAATTATGAACTCATCTTTTTTTCATGTTCTGTGAGTTTTTACTTCATGCTCTGAATGAAGCTCTGTTATTTGGTGTATACACATTAGTATGGTTATGTTTTCTAGTTATGCGAATTAACCCTTTTATCATTGTTTAATGCCACTTTTCCCTCTCCTTATTTTTTGTCTGACATTAATATAAGCCAGTACATATTTATTTTGGTCAAAGTTTTTGCGGGAAATATGCTTTCCCCCATACTTTGACTTTTAACCTATTTGTGTCATTATATTTGAAGTGAGTTACTTGTAGACTGCATATAGTTGGGTCATATTTAAAATTTCTTCTGAAATTCTTTGTCTTTTAGGTTTTTTTTTTCCGAGTCAAAGTCTCACTCTGTCACCCCAGGCTGGATTTTAGTGGTTCGCTTACAGCCTTGACCTGCTGAGCAATCCTTCCGCTTTAGCATTCCAAGTATTTGGGTCTACATGCACATGCTACCGCACCTGGCTAATTTTTTTGATTTATTGTAGAGACGAGGTCTTGCCAAGTTACCCAGGATGGTCTTAGGACTGGGTTTAGGCAGTCCTCTCATCTCTGCCTCCCAAAGTGCTGGGATTACAGGTGTGAGTTACTGCATCTGGCCAGTCTTTGTCTTTCAATTTGTATCTATAGACTATTTACAGTAATGTAATCTGATATATTTGGGATTTATGTTTTACCAGTTTAGTAATTTGTTTTCTATTAGATTCCTCTGTTTTCCAGTACACCGTTTCTCCTTTCTGGCTTCTTTTGGATTATTTCAATGGTTTTTATTATTTTGCTTTATTTTTTAGAGAAGGGATATGCTCTGTTGCCTAGGCTGGAGGACAGTGACACAATCACAGCTCACTGCAACCTCAAATTCCTGGGTTCAAGTGATCCTTCCACCTCAACCTCCTAAATAACTAGGATTATAGGCATGCACCACTATACTCAGCTAATTTTTGTTAATTTTTTTGATAGAGATTTTGTTAGAGACTGGTCTCTAACTCCTGCCCTCAAGTGATCCTCCTGCTTTAGCCTCCCTGCACCCAGCCAGTATTCCATTTTAATTTACCTATTGTGTCTTTAAAAAAACAGCAATTTTTTACATACTTTTAGCAATTGCTGTAGATATTACAATATATATGGAACGTAGAAAAATAAATTTTTACCATCTGCTTAGAAAATCAGTTCTTCATATCTGTAAGTGAATTATGGAAATATTAAATCTACATAGATCTCTTCAGGTCCCCCTTTCTTTTACTGTTGGCTGCATATTACATTTTCTATCATTTGAAAGCTTCATTTGGCAATGGTATAGTTTTTTCTTTCAACTATGTTTAGCAAAACAAAGAAGAGAAGGCTAATATGTAATCTTTCCCTGAATATTTAGCATTTTGATTACTCTTCATCCTGTTCTTCTAAGTTTCCTTCTGATATTTCCCTTCTGTATGAGGAATTTCTTTTAGCAATTCTTTTAAAGCAGGTTTGCTGGCAGCAAATTATTTCAGTTTTCATTTACTTGAAAATAATTTTGTTTTAAGGTCACTGCTGAAAGATATTTTAGCTGGGTATGGAATTCTACATTGAGGGGTTTTGCTTTTTGTTTTTCTTTCAGCACTTGTGGTTTCTGATGAGAAATTGGTACTATTTCAAGTATTGTTCCCTTATGGCTAGTGAGTAGTTTTTCTCTGTTTATTTTCATGATAATTTGTGTTTAATTTTCAAAACTTTATGAAGTATGAGAGTGTGGAATTCTATGTATTTATCAATTTGGGAATTCATGGACCTTTTTGAATTTAGTTTCTTGTCAGATTTGGGGAGTTTTTAGTCATCACTTCTTCAAATATTTTTGATTATTTCATTCTTACCTGCTTTTAGAAGTTCCGTGATATAAATATTAGACATTTTTGTTACGGTCCCAAAGAACCCTGAGGTTCTGTTCATTTTAATATTTTTTTCTGTTGTTTAGATTGGGCAATTTCTGTTGCTCTGTCTTCAAGTTCATTAACTCTTTTATTATCTTTATTCTGCTGAGCCCACCTATTGAATTTTTTGATTTTTTTGTTCTTTGGTTGTGTTTTCAGTTCTAAAGTTCCTGTTGTTTCTTCTTTATGTCTTTCATTACTTTGCTGAGACTCTCATTTTCCTTTTTTTTTTTTTTTTTTGAGTTGGAGTCTCACTCTGTCGCCCAGACTGGAGTGCAGTGGCATGCTTCCGGCCACCACAGCCTCGACCTGCTGGGCTCTGGCAATCCTTCTGCCTCAGCCTTCCAAGTAGCTGGAACTACAGGCGCACGCTACCACATCCGGCTAAGTTTTTGATTTATTGTAGAGATGAGGTCTTGCCAAATTGCCTACGTGGGTCTCGAACCCGCAGGCTCAGGCAATCCGCTCACCTCGGCCTTCCAAAGCATGGGATTACAGGCTGAGCCACCAAGCCTGGCTTTCCATTGTTTTAAAGAGTGTTTTCAATTGCTTGTTGGGGCATTTTTATTATAGCTGCTTTGTTCCCCTTTATTGCAATATTTTTAGGAGGAACAAATAGTTTTTGTTTACTTGGTTGCATTGTATAGTGGCAAAGAAGCCAGGGCTTTAAGTGAACCCACCATTCCCACCTGTGCACATGGTATGATAATTGATTTCTCATATCTGCACCCCTTTCTCCCTACCCCTTCTGAGTCTCCAGTGTCCATTGTATCATTCTCTATGCCTTTTCAGATCCTTAGTTTAGCTACCATTTCTAAGTAAGAATATACTGTGTTTGATTTTATTTTACTGTGTTAGTTCACTTAGGATGATGTTTTCCAGTTCCATCCAAGTCACTGCAGAAGACATTGTTTCATTCTTTATGATGGCTAAATAGTATTCTGTAGTATATATATCACATTTTCATTATCCGTTGTCAGTTGATGGACATTTGGGTTGGTTTCTCATCTTTGCAATTGTGAATGGTGCTGCGATGAACATGTGAGTACAGATGTCTTTTTTTATATAGCAACCTCTGTTCCTTTGTGTAGATGCCTAGCAGTGGTATCTGATTTCTGGATCAAATGGTAGATCTACTTTTATTTCTTAGAGAAATCTCCAAACCACTTTTTATAGAAGTTGTACTAACTTATACTCCCACCAACAGTGTATGTGTGTTCCCTTTTTACTGCATCTATGCCAGCATCTATTGTTTTTTAATTTTTTTAAATAATGGCCATTGTGACTGGTGTGAGGCAGTATCCTATTGTGATGTTAATTTTGTATTTCCCTGCCAATTAGTGTGGTGTTGAGCATTTTCTTCATTTGTTTGTTGGCCATTTGTATATCTTCTTTTGACCAATGTCTATTTATGTCATTTCCCCAGTTTTTAATAGGGTGATTTGCTTTTTTTCTTCCTGATTTGTTTGAGTTTTTTGTGGATTCTGGATATTGGTTCTTTGTCAGATATATAGTTTGTGAACGTCTCCCATTCTGTAGGTTGCCTACTTGCTCTGTTGATTATTTATTTTACTGTGCAGAAGCTTTTTAGTTTAAGTCCAACTTACTTGTTTTTGTTTTAGTTGAATTTGCTTTTGGTGTTTTAGCTACAATTCTTTGCCTACGCCAATGTCCAGAAGAATTTTTCCTAGGTTTTCTTCTGGGATTTTTATGGTTTCAGTTCTGACACTTAAGCCTTTAATCCATCTTTAGTTAATTTTGGTATATGGGGAGAGAGAGGAATCAAGTGTCTTTTTTTTTTTTTTTTTTTGCATGTAGCTATCCAGTTTTCTCAGTACTATGTGTTGAAAGGGTGACCTTTCCCAAGTGTATGTTTTTGTCTGCTTTGTCAGAGACATTTGGTTGTAGGTATTTGGATTAATTTCTAGATTCTCTGTTCTGTTCCACTGGTCCATGTGCCCGTTCTTGTACCAGTACCATGCTGTTTCGGTTATTATAGCCTTGTAGTATAATTTAAAGTCAGGTAACATGATGCCTCTAGCTTTGTTGTTTTTGCTTAGGATTGCTTTGGCTATTCTGGCTTTTTTTTTTTTCGTTCCATATGAATTTTAGGATTGTTTTTTTCTAATTTTGTGAAAAATGACATTGGTAGTTTGATAGGGATTGTGTTGAATCTGTACATTACTTTGGGTAATATGCTCACTTTAACAATGTTGATTTTTCTAATCCATGATCTTGGGATGTTTCTCAATTGTTTGTGTCCTCTACAATTTCTTTCATTAGTGTTTTGTAGTTCTTCTTGTAGAGCTCTTTCATCTCCTTGGTTAAATATATTTCTAGATATTTTAGCTTTGATTCTCAGCTTAGGTGCTATTGGTGTATAGCAGTGTTGTTGATTTGTGAGTGTGTTTATTTTATATCTTGAAGCTATACCAAATTCATTTATCAAGTCTTTTGGAGGAGTCCTTAGGATTCTCTAGGTATAAGATAATATTTCAACATGCAGAGATAGTTTGATTTCTTGTTTTCCAATTTGGATACCACTTATTTCTTTCTCTTGACTAGATTGCTCTGGTTAGATTCTTTCTCTTGACTAGATTGCTCTGACTAAGAATGGTAAAAGTGGGCATCCTTGCCTTGTTCCAATTCTAAGGGGGAATGTGTTCGATTTTTTCCATTCAGGATGACATTGGCTGTGGGTTTGTCACATATGACTTTTATTATTTTGAGAAGTGTTCTCTCTATGCCTATTTTGCTGAGGGTTTTTATCATGAAGTGATGTTGGATATTGTCAAATCCTTTTTTGCATCGATTGAAATGATCATATGATTTTTGTTTTTAATTCTGTTTATGCGGTGGACCATACTTATTGACTTGCATATGTCGAACCAGCCTTGCATCTGTGGGATACAACCCACTTGGTTGTAGTGGATTATTATTATTTTTTAATGTGCTGTTGTACCTGGTTTGCTAATATTTTGTTGAGGATTTTTGTGTCTATGTTTATAAGGGATATTGGCCTGTAGCTTTCTTTTTTTGTTTTGCCTTTTCCTGACTTTGATCTTTGAGTGATACTGGTTTCATAAAATGAGTTAGGGAGGCCAAGTTCTGGGATTATAGGTGTGAGCCACTGTGCCTGGCCTGGGAGACTTTTAATTACTGTTTTAATATTGCTACTTGTTATCGGTCTTTTCAAGGTTTCTATTCCTTTCTGATTCAAGGTCAGGGGTTATATGTTTTCAAGAATTTATCCATTTACTTAGATTGTCTAATTTGTGTGAAGGTGTTCATAGTCTTGGGTGACCTTTTGAATTTTCATTGTATCTGTTGTAATGTCATTTTCATTTCTGATTGAGCTAATTTGAATGTTCTTTCTGTTTTTTGATTAACTAGTGGTCTCAATTTTGTTCATATTTCAAGGAACCAACTTTTTGTTTTAGTGGTCTCAATTGTGTTTATATTTCAAGGAACCAACTTTTTGTTTCATTGATCCTTTGTATTTTTAAATTTCATTTAGTTCTCCTCTGATGTTTATTATTTATTTTCTTCTGCTAGCTTTGAGTTTGTTTTCTTGTGTTTTTCTAGTTCCTTGAGGTGTAATAGGTTGTCAATATGTGATCTTTTTTTTAACTTTTAATTTTTTAATTTTAAAGATGTGGGGTACAACTCAGGGTTAGGTATACAAATGTTCATTATGCAGGTACCCTTGTTGATGAGATGTGCACCCCCTTTCCCAGACAGATTCCCACTACTGCCTATCCTGCCTCCCTGCCCCCCCCCCCCACTCCTGCGGTTTCCTGTGACTGCCGATCCTTTTCTTAAAATATTATGATAGTTGTTCAAGGTCTGCTTATGAATGAGAACATGTGATACTTAGTTCTTTGTTTCTGTGAAAGATCACTCAGTATTATAGACTCTGAGTCTTATCCAGGTTGCTGTGAAGTTCATGATTTTGTTCTTCTTTATGACTGTGTAATATTCCATCGTGTATATGTACTACATTTTTAAAATCCAGTCCTCTTTTGATGGGCAGCACGGTTGGTTCCATGTTGTTGCTATTGTGAACAGTGCTGCAATAAACATACATGTGCAGGTATCTTTTTGTAGCGTGATTTGAGTTCTTCCAGGTATATTCCCAGTAGGGGGATTGCGAGGCTATATGGAAAGTCAATTTTTAGATCTTTTAGGAATCGCCATACTGTTTTCCATAGAGGCAGTACTAGTTTACACTCCCAACAACAGTGTAAACTCTCTGGCATCTGTTATTTTTTGAGTTATTGATGATGGCCATCCTGACTGGAGTTAGGTGGTATCTAAGTGTAGTTTTTATTTGTAATTCTTTGATTACTAGTGAGACTGAGCATTTTTTCATATCTGTTGGCTCTCATATGTCTTCTTTTGTGAAGTGTCTATTCATGCAATCTTTCAATCTTATTAATGTAGGCCTTAAGTGTTATACATTTTCCACTGAGTACAGCTTTGGCTGTGTCACATAGGTTTTGATAACTTGTTTCATTGTTATCTGTTTTGAGAAACTTTTTAAATTTCCATCTTGATTTCATTGTTGACCCAAGAATTTTTCAGGATCAGATTGTTTAGCTAGCATATCTTTGTTAGGTTTCACAAGTTTTTCTTGGAAATTAATTTCTAGTTTCATTGCAATGTGGTCCGAAAAGATACTTGATATGATTTTGATTTTTTTGAATTTATTGAGACTTGATTTGTGGCCCATTATATGGTCTGTCTTGGAGAATGTTCCATGTGCTGATAAGAAAAATGTATGTTCTGTAGTTTTAGTATAGAATGTTCTGTAGATGTCTGTTAGTTCCATTTGCTCTAGAGTCCAGTTTAACTCCAGTGTTTCTTTGTTGACTTTCTTCCTTGATGATCTGTTTATTGCTGTCAGTGGAATGTTGACATCTACCACTATTATTGTATTGCTGTCTGGTTTTTTTAGGTCTCATAGAATTTGTTTTAAAAAGCTGGGGCATCTGGTGTTAGGTGCATATATATTTAAAATTTTTATGTCTTCTCATTGGATTGATCCTTTTATCATTAAATAATAACCATCTTTGTCTTTTTAAAAATCATTGTTAATATAAATTAAAGTATTTTATCTGATATGAGAATGACTACTCCTGAGAATTTTTGGTTCCCATTTGCATGGAATATTTTATTCTCACCCCTTTACCTTGAATATATAGGAATCTTTGTATGTTCAGTAGTTCTCTTGTAGGTAGCAGATATATGGATTGTGTGTTTTGTTTTGTTTATTTAATCCATTCTGCCAGTCTGTATCTTTTTCGTGGAGACTAAAAAGATTTGAGACCATTTGCATTCAAGATTAATAATAGTATACAGGGTACTATTCTATTTATCATATGGGTTGTTATCTGGTTACTTTATATTTTTATTTATTTTCTCTGTTGTGTTAGTGTTCCATAAGCCCTGTGAGCTTTATGATTTCCAGCATTTTTCTACTGGTGTATTTCAACCTTTTGTTTCAGTATTTAAAACTCCTTTGAGTATCTCTTGTGGAGCTGGTCTAGCAATGACAAAATCCCTCAGCGTTTGCTTGTGTGAGAAAGGCTTCACTTGTTTTTCATTTATGGAACTTAGTTTTGCAGGTTATAAAATTCTTGGCTAACTTACTTTGTTGAGGAGATGGAAGATGGGACCCAACTTTCTTTTACATGTAGAGTTTCTTCTGAGAAATCTGCTGTAGTCTGATAGGCTTACCTTTGTAAGTTATTTGATGCTTTTGTCTCACCGCCCTTAAAATTATTTCCTTCACATTAACTTTGCATAACCTGATGATTATATGCCTTAAGGATGACCTTTTTGCATTGTATCTTCTGGGAGTTCTTTGGGTTTTTTGTCTCTGGATGTTTAAATCTCTATCAAGGCCAGCAAAGTTTTCCTCCATTATTTCCTCCAGTAAATTTTACATTCCTGTTATTTTATCTTCTTCCTCAGGAAAACCTATGATTCTTAGATTTGTACATTTTACATAATCCTATATTTCTTGGAGGCTTTGTTTCATTCTCTTGATTCTTTTTTCTTTATTGTTTTCTCATTGGGTTAATTTGGGAGCCTTGTTTTTAACTTCTGAGATCTTTTCTTCTAATTGTTCTAGTTTACTGCTAAAACTTTCCATTGCATTTTGTACTTCACTAAATAATTCTTTTGTTTTCAGAATTTCTGGGTTTTTTTCATTTGAAGGTGTCTGTCTCTTTGGAGAATTTTTCATTTATGTCCTGAGTAGTTTTTAAAATTTTTTTATGTTGGTTTTCAACTTTCTCTTGAATCTTATTGGGCAATTTTATAATCAACCTTTTTGAATACTATATGTGAAATTTCGAGTATTTCATTTTGGTTAGGGCTCATTGCTGAAGAGTTAGTGTGGGTTTTGGGGGATATTGAAGAACTCTGTTTTTTTCATATTATCAGAATTATTTTTCTGGTTCCTTCTTATTTGGGTAAATGATTTCATCTTATTGGAAGTTGGCAGGGTGCTGACATAGGCACTGTAGGGTTCCTTTGGTTATATATAGCCTTGGTATGGTGAGTTTCTCAGTTGTTAGCTGTGGCAGTCCTGTACTGGGTCCCTGCACAGGCACTAGGTGTCTTGAGTAGCCAGGATGGCTTGGATGGTGGTGTTAGCTGGGTTGTGGGATCAGACCTTCCCCAAAGCTAAGCTAAGGTGTTATTGGATGTGATAGGTTGTGCTGTTGACCTCTAGTCAGAATGTGGCACTGCAGAAGAGAGCCAGCTGCGATGGTGGCTGTTGGCCTTCTACTTGGCATGTGTTGCACCAAGGAAGTGTCCAGCCAATCTAGGTGGTGGGTGGGACTGTGGGGATTACCCAAATTCTCTGTCTATTTTAAGACTTTAAATGGGATGTGTGGGAAAGCTCAAGTGTCTCACCTCAAGCTTCTGTATTCTTGGCTACCCCAGTGGGGATTGGGAGGGAGTTCTCAAGTCACTGGGTAATGCTGTTGTGCTGAGGGGTCACAAGAGAGTTTTCTTTAGGAGTGAAAGGTTGCTATTGCAATGAGTCCCACCCAGCTCCTCTGCCTCAGGCAGTCTGCATTTGGATGTCAAAGTGCAACTGGTGTCAGGGCCTCAGATGTTCTCACAGTGCCTGCCCCAGCCAGAAACTGTCTGCCACTGTGGAGTTTGCCCCTGGGGCCTGTCTCCTTTGAGGCTGGCTAGAAGGTAGCCACCAGCAAGAGTTGAGTTCCTGGAATATGGCAGCTGGAGCTGCTCAGGGATTTTTTTTTCTGCACCGCTCCATGTGGGTTTCAGCAAAGCACAGCCGTATATAAGGCAGTTTCCTGTGAGGGACTTGGGTCCTCAAAGGCTCTGGGGGTTCTCCAAGTCCAAGGCAAGAACACAGAATTTCTGAATTCTCCTCATTTATCTTTCCCACTGTGTCCAGAGGCTGCTTGTGTTCTGCACCGTGATTCAGGTGAGAATCTGACTACTTCTAAACCCAGGTTGATGGATTTTTCTCTTTGCACTATGTGGTTATTATCACTTCTTTGATGAGTCATGGGGTGTGCTGCTGGTCCTGTTCCTCTCTGGGTGCTGAGAAAAAACTCTTGGTTTACTCTGTCTACAACTGCTTTAACTTTTTGTTAGATAATTCCAACATCTGGGTCATTTTAGGATTGGTAAATTTTGATTGTATTTTCCATGCAAGTTGGGAACTTCTTGGTTTTTTGTATGGTGAGCAATTTTGGATTTTTTTCCTGGATATTT
This sequence comes from Carlito syrichta, assembly GCF_000164805.1. Classification (NCBI taxonomy): domain Eukaryota; kingdom Metazoa; phylum Chordata; class Mammalia; order Primates; family Tarsiidae; genus Carlito; species Carlito syrichta. The sequence goes on from NW_007097646.1 coordinate 150,834, forward strand.
TGAATATTACATGATGGAACTCTGGGTCTCTGGGGTCTTGTTTAAATTCTATGGAGAATGTTTTTGTTTCTGTTTTAGCTGGTAATCAACCTGATTAGGTTTGGGTTATAAGTTTTAATCCGCCTTCTGTGGGCTGTGGTCCAATGTCAGTTTAGTGTTTAAAACCTTTGCAATGCTATTCTGATCTGTCACATGGGTATATCTCCCAGAACTCTGTCTGAGGCCTGTGTGTTACTCTGTTAGTTTAGTTCTCAAAGTCTTTCATATGCTGAATAGGATCCACACATGTACAACTCAGGGTTGAACCCAGTAGCTCATAAACAACTTTATGGTGTTGCTTTCCCAAGTTCCTCTGTTTCCTTTTGATATATTCTGGCTCCTTGGGGCTGCTTTTTTTCCAATCTTGCAGCCAGAAAGTTGGGGCTTTAGTTACTCCACTCTGCTATATGCATTTCCATGACTTCATCTCAGAAAAACTAAGAGATTTTTTAAAAAAGTAACTAGTGTTGCCACATCCCCCACAACTCCATCAATTAGAGTCTTTGGTTTTCTCTTCTCTCAGAATTTTGACTCTTTTGAAGATCTCATTTTTGTTGCTGGCTTTATGGGGTTTCATGAGGATTGGGGTGAAATAAGAAAGGAGAAAATACTGAGACACCGTCTTTAATGTTACTAGTTTCTTTTTCTTTTCCTTAAGCTAGAACTGATGGGTTTTTCCTGGAGCTTTCTTTTTGTGCCCAGTGCCCCCTTCTGGGTTTTCTGGGAGATACTAGATTTTTTTTTTTTTTACAACACATGGGTTGTTGATAATTAAATCCTCCTCCTTTTCCCCAGTCTATGTGCTGTTATTTACTTTCAGCATTCTCAATTGTGTTCTGTCCAAATTTTGTAGCTGGACTATATTTTTGAAGTGTTTCTCCCTCTAATGTGTGAACACTGTGAGTTCTGCTCAGTTTGTCTGTTTTTTCTCTTGTTTTGATTTTTATGCTTGTCTTTCAAAGGATTGCTCCTGTGTTTCCATAGCTTAGTGTTCAGGTAAAGATTTGTCAGAGATTTTGTTTTCTACTCTTTGTCTGTGTACCAGGGAATTAATTCAAATTTCAGGCCACTGTGTTGGCTATCCTGGCTTTTGCTTTCCTCCAGGTTCTTCTGTGTCTCCTCTGTGCATACACATTCAGAGGCTCATTCATTCAAGGATATGTGCGGGTGTGGGCCCTCTCCATATCCTGTGACACATGCTTCCAGCCTCCAGTCAACATGTGGATTGTGAAATGTAGAGAGTACAAGGGGGAACCCATTAAAAAATTGGAATTTAGACATGCACAGTGGCTCACGCCTGTAATCCCAGCACTTTGGGAGGTGGAGGCGAGAGAATTGCCTGAGCCCAGGGGTTCGAGACCAGCCTAGGTAGCTTGGTGAGACCTCATCTCTATAATAAATAAAAAAATTAACCGTGTGTGGTGGTATACGCCGGTATTTCCAGCTACTTGAAAGGCTGAGATGGAAGGATCACCTGAGCCCAGCAGGTCGAGGCTGTGATGGCCGTGAGCATGCCATTGCACTCCAGCCTGGACAACAGAGTAAGACTCCTACTCAAAAAGAAAATCAACCAAAATACAAAAAAGAAAATTCACTGGAATTTATTTGTTAAAAATTTTGTATTTATTCTCACATGTTCAAACTTGAAAGTACTCTCAGTCATCTTCAAAGTACTCTGTTTGATGTAGTACATCTGTCGATATACTTTTTTCAATTCTCAAAACAATTTTTGAACTCATTGATTATGATGCCTTTCTGCTGTTTTTGTTTCACTTCTTCCACATCAGCAAGATGTTTCACTTTGAGGACTTTTTTTTTATCTGGGGAAACAAACAAAAAGTTGCTTAGGGTGAGATCGGGTGAATAGGTAGGGTGGGTAATAAGATTCAAAAACTGCTGAACATTCAGCAGGAGCATTCTTAAAATCACCCATCATGAAATGGGCAAATGCATTGAAAGACTCTCCAAAAAACAATTCACTGAAGCCGAACACAGCCTCTCACAGTAATGCTAGTTGGTACACTGATGCCAATGGGTTTCTGGAACACTAGTGGGGGAAGCCTGAACTACAAGGCATCTGTTCTCCAAAAATAATTCTGGGTCTCTTTGGGTCCCCTCTCTTATATAAAGCTATCTTTGGCACTTGGCCCCCCTCCCTGTTCACTTGCTGTGTAGAGTGTCAACTTAAACTGACAGCATTCCAGATTAACTGACAACAACTTCCTAGTTGAACACATAACAAGGAGGCAAAGGCTGGCCAATAGCAGGGAGGGAGGATGGCAGCAGCCTTGGGCAGAAATGCCACAGAGTGTGATGCTGTCACCTAGGTTCAGTAGTCTTTGGTTTGAATTCCAGAGCACTGACATGGTTGTTTTGACAGTTTTGTCCAGCTTTCTAGTTGGTTTTTATGGAGAAGATTTATCAGCTTCTTCATTCATCATGCTAGAAACAAAAGTATCAATATAATAATTTTTTAGTATATCTTATAATTTTGAAGATGTTTCCTTTACTTCTGTTACATAGCAATCTGATTTTTTAATTCTCTAGATTTTTAGTATTTTCTTAATAATTTTTTATTTTTTATCATTTATTTGAAATTATCTAATTTTATATCTTCTTGCATTATTATTTTTTTCTCTTTAAAAAAGGAACATAGGATCTAGAGACTCTTATATTGTCTTTTTCTTCCTTTTGGGTCATGGAGAAATTCTTAATTTTTTTTTCTTTCATATTGTCTTTTTTTTTTTCTTTGAGATGGGATCTCAGTCTGCCACTCAGGCTAGAGTGCAGTTGCCTGACTATGGTTCACCTCAGCCTCAAACTCCTAGGCTCAGGCAATCCTTCTACCTCAGCCTCCTGAGTAGCTGGGACTACAGTTGCATGCTACCATGCTTGGCTTTATTTTATTTTATTTTTTGTAGAGATGCGGTCTTGCTGTGTTGCTTAGCCTGGTCTCAAGAAATCCTCCCTGCTTTGGCCTCCCAACGTGCCGGGATTGCAGGCAGGAGCCATTGTATCCAGACTGTCTTTCTTATTCTCAGAAATTATCTCTTTATATCTCTTTATATAATTTCAAGCTTGTATGTAATTTATTATTTTTGTGTTGTGTTTTTTTTTAATGAGTACAGTTCCTCTATAATAGCACTATATGTAATATAACATTCTGTGATAATGGAATGTTTTCTGCACTGTCCACTATATTATCCAGTAGCTGCACATGATTATTGACCACTGGGAGTGTGGCCTATGAGACTGAGAAATTGAATTTTATATTTTGCTTAATGTTAATTCGTATAAAATTAAATAACCACACATGTCTAATATCTACCATATTGAATAGCGCAGTTCTAGAATTTGAAAATCCTTATGCTGTTTGGCTTTGATAAAGTTCTGTTCTGCTGCCCTGGTTTGTTCTTGCCATTACGTGTCTGGATTTTTTTGGGGGTTTTTTTTGAGTTGGAGTCTCACTCTGTCGCCCACACTGGAGTGCAGTGGCCGCTCCCAGCCACCGCAGCCTCGACCTACTGGGCTCCGGCGATCCTTCCGCCTTAGCCTTCCAAGTAGCCGGAATTACAGGCGTGCGCTACCACGCCTGGCTGATTTTTTGATGTATTGTAGAGATGCGGTCTCGCTGCCTAGGCGGGTCTTGAACCCGCGGGCTCAGGCAATTCACTCACCTCAGCCTCCCAAAGGCGCGGGATTACAGGCTGAGCCACCGAGCCCGGCTACATGTCTGGTTTTTATGCTCTTGGTTTTTTTAGATGTCTAGGGGGTTAGTGAAGGTTAAAAATGATCAGTGTTAGAAGTTAGAGTCAACTTTCTCAACACTTAAATGAGTTTCTTGTGGAGAAAGGGAATATTGAATACAAGGATCTTTGAATTTTGATTTAGTGAGCTTGGCCATCTTTAGAAAATATGGGTACTTCTTCTCACTATGTGTATGTGTGTGGCCTGTGCCCTTGTGGGGACCAGAATTTACTGTGAATAATATTCTCTCTGGCCATAGTTTCCAAACAGAAATCCCTGATGCTGATTGCCATTCTGTGGTGGGCTTAGACTGCATACAGGTATTTGGGGACAAAGACGGAGGAATTCTTTGAAACTGTGATTTCTATCTGAACTAAACTTGTTAAAAGCATTTCTTTAAAAAAGAAAGAAAAAAAAGAAGGAAAGAAAGAACAGGCAGTGATTTTTATTTATAATGCTACTTGTTAGAAGAAAGATAAGCCAGAATTACTCTTATTAGGCTTATTAGGGAGTGACAGTCATAGATTTAAAATGCTATTTGTGGTTTACTCTCTATATTTTGCTTTCATTGTATTCAGGAAAGCCAGAATTGACAGCAGTCTAGTTGGAAGATGGAATAAAGGGGTTTTTTTCTTAGTTACCTAAGTTGGAAGAATGATCTCACTGGAGACTTGGAAGTAAGCAGAGCTACCTACAAGGGCATCTGATGATAAGATTGCCTGGAAGCTGAGTGCTCTGTTACTCTGTAGGTAGGGCGTTTTACTGTTATGAAAAATAAGAAACAGTCAAACCGTGGCTCACTCCTATAATCCCAGCACTTTGGGAGGCGGAGGTGAGAGGATTGCCTGAGCCCAGGGGTTCCAGACCAGCCTGGGCAACTTGGTAAGACATCATGTCTACCATAAATAAAAAATTAGCCCAGTGTGGTGGCACAAACCTGTGGTTCCAGCTATTTGGAAGGCTGAGTCAAAAGAATTGCTTGAGCCCAGCAGGTCGAGGCTGCGGTGACCATGAGCATGCCACTGCACTCCAGCCTGCTCAACAGAGTGAGATTCCAACTCAGAAAAAAGAAAAAAAATAAAAGAACCATTATAAATAGTCTAAGCTAATATTAATGAATAAGCATGGAATTTTTTTTTCCTTTAAAGTTTGAGTGTGTAGTTTTGAAATGTAGTTTTAAACTATTTTTGAAATCTGTTTCTATTTCTATTTTTATTTTTTTGCGTCAGAGTCTCACTCTGTCACCCAGACTGGAGTGCAGTGCCCACTCCTAGCCACCGCAGCCTCGACCCGCTGGGCTCTGGCAATCCTTCCGCCTCAGCCCTCCAAGTAGCTGGAACTACAGGCGCACACTACTATGCTGGCTAATTTTTTATTTATTGTAGAGATGAGGTCTCGCCAAGTTGCCCAGGTGGGTCTCGAACCCGCGGGCTCAGGCAATCCACTCACCTCAGCCTCCCAAAGTGCTGAGATTACAGGCTGAGCCACAGAGCCCGGCTTGTTTCTATTTTTAAATTTCTTTTTTAAAAGTTAATCTAAAATTAGCATGTACTGCTTACATGTAAAGAATTATTAACTTCACTTTTTGGATCTAAGATAAACCAAATAAGACTTTCAACAGATGTCAGGATAGTTGAAGTTCTCTATCACTATCATAACTTCCTTTGTAATGGGTTTGTAATCCCTGTTAGGGAATGTCATTCAAGTGCTCTACATCTGGTGTTTTCTCCTGCACTCTCATGGCAGGAAAATGCCTTTGATTATTTCTCCTTTATTCTCAACTCAGAAGTTCACCATTGCCTTCCAGGTTCAGATGTGGAGATATACATGCAATGATGATTACTCTTTCCTTCTCACCCCTCTTTTCCCTCTTCCTCTTTTTTGGTTGAATCTGTTTAAATGGAATCTATTGAATGTACCAAGTTTCAGTGGATGTTACTTCTTTGTGTTAAAAGTTCCAACTTCCTCTTTTATTTATATCCTTAATAACTTGATTATTGATACTTCAATTTCATTTTGGTGTGGAATCATATTGTAATTTTTCTGAAGCTACTTTTAAATGGCAGTTCATCCCAACATATGTAATACCAACAATGCACATAACTTAGTTGAATGACAACAGCGTGAATTGCCTTGATCAAATTGTACATATACAGACAACTACTGTATATTATGTCTGCCATATTTTGAGCAATTTTAAGATGTCATCAGTTGTAAGGTACATTCTGAATTCAAAGATGTTATCAAGGGAGTGGAGGGGAGGTGTCTCTCAGAATGAGTCAAAAACATGTTATTTTTCAACTTCCAAATTTGAATCTCCAGCCAGACCTTTTATTTGTTTCTAGATTTGTATATCCATCTCCCATTTTAGGTCTCTGTGCTGATTGTTTAGACCTCTCAGGATATTTAAAACAAAAGTACTTATTCTAAGCCAGGTGCAGTGGCTCAAGCCAGTAATCCCAGCACTTTGGGAGGCAGAGGCAAGAGGATTGCCTGAGCTTGGGTGTTCAAGACCAGCCTGAGCAATATGGCAAGACCTTGTCTCTACAATAAATCAAAAAATTAGCTGGGCATGCCGGATACATGCCAGTGGTTCCAGCTACTTGGAAGACTGAGGTGGAAGGATCACCTGAGCCCAGTAGGTCAAGGCTGCGGTGGCCATGAGTATGCCACTGCACTCCAGCCTGGACAACAAGAGTGAGACTCCAACTCAAAAAAAAAAAAAATTATTATTCTGCATTCTGTGCCCCACCCCCACTCTCAGTGTTCTTTCTACATTCTGTTTTATTTTTGGCTCCTATATCTTTTGACTTACGTTATAAACTGTAGAGTCAAGGATGACGCCCTTCTATCACACCCCACTTCCAATTCACTAGCAAATCCTATTGACTCTGTATAATTTATCCAGGATTTGATACATCTTACCATCTCTGCCAGTATCAGCCTGGTAAAAGGCACCATCATCTTTCAGTTGAGAATCATTTTTCATTTGATTTCTTGGCATCTACCCTTGCTCCCACTGTGGCCCATTTCCTTTTTTTCTTTTGAGTTGGAATCTCACTCTGTCGCCCAGGATGGAGGGCAATAGCATGCTCATGGCCACCGCAGCTTTGACCTACTGGACTCAGGTGATCCTTCCGCCTCAACCTTCCACGTAACTGGAACTACAGGCACTCGCTACCATGCCTGACTAATTTTTTAAATTTATTGTAGAGGTGAGGTCTTGCCAAGTTGTCCAGGCTGGTCTTGAACCCATGGACTCAGGAAATTCCCTCAGCTTCCCAAAGTGCTGGGATTACAGGCTGAGCCACCGAGCCCAGCCAACAACTTGTATTTCTAAAGTATTATTCTGGTTGCTATATTTTGATTTATCTCTACAGTAAATAAAAAGTTGACCAGGCATGGTAGCATGCACCTGTAGTTCCAGCTACTTGGAAGACTGAGGTGGAAGAATCACTGGAGCCCAGCAGGTTGACGCTGTGGTGGCTATGAGTGTGCCACTGGGCATCACAGTGAGACTCCAACTCAAAAAAAAAAGAAAAGAAAAGAAAAAAATGCAAGTTGTTGTATTGTTTTATTTTTTAAAGAGTAGCTTCATTGAGGTTGAGTTCATGTACCATACAAATCATGAATTTAAAGTGTATAATTCAAAGGCTTTTAGTATATTCAGAGTTGTGCAACAACCATCACTAAAATTAATTTTAGAATATTTTCTTCACCCCTTAAAGAAATCCAATACCCCTTAGTCATCATCCCCCAATTCTTTTACTCCCCCAATTTCTAGGCAACCAGTAACCTAATTTCTATATCTATGAATTTTCCTGTTCTAGACATTTCATATAAATAGAATCATGTAATATATGATCTTTTGTGACTGCTTCTTTCACTTAGTACAATGTTTTCAAGACTTGTTTATGTTGTAGTATGTATATATTTTCTTGATGAATACAATTCCATTGATTAGATATACCACATTTTATTTATTCATCAGCTGATGAATGTTTGGGTTTTAACTTTTTGGTAATTATAAATAATCCTGTTATGAACATTCATGTACAGGTTTTTGTGTGTTATCATGCTGTTTGCTTCTGTTCCTCTGATTACTATATTAATTTTCTCTTTTGTAACAGACCACCCCAAACATAGTACTTAAAAAAAAAAACACTCTTGAATCTGTGAGCAGACTTTTCTGGGCTGTGCTAACCTTGGCTTTGCTCACTCATGTCTGTTACCAGTTGGTGGTCTAGGTAACTGGCTGGTCTGGGATGGCCTTGAGTGACACATCTTGGTTCTCATAGGCTAGTCTAAGTATGTTCTCATAGCAAAACACAGGTGAAAGAGTGAGCCAGTTCAATTCTGCAAGAGGACAAGAAGACATGTTACAGTGCATATTTGCATCGTAAACCTCTGCTTGGATCACGTTTGCTAATATTATATTGCAGGATATAACAAGAGCAAGGAGAATCCCAGGATCAGAGTGGAAAGGGTGTTATGGATTGATCCAACAATTGGCTGCTTTTCTCATGGTCAATCAAATATGAGAGGCTGAGAGCTGGGCGAAGTAAGGAGTTTTATTCTGATACCGTGGGATTAGCGAACAGGCTGTGTATCCACTAAAAACCTGTCTGAGCAGAGTTTCCATTCAGTATTTATAATAAAACATACTGTTTCTTATCTTTTTCCCATTATGTCTTATGACCTTTTATTACCATCTGACATATATTCTGTTTGTTTAATGCTTATCTTCCCTCAACTAGAATATATCTTCCATGAGTCCAGGGACTTTGGTATTTTGTTTGTTTGTTTTTAGTTGGAGTCTCACTTCATTGCCCAGGCTAGAGTGCAATGGCATGCTCATGGCCACCCCAGCATCGACCAGCTGGACTCCGGTGATTCTTCCACCTCAGCCTTCCAAGTAGCCGGAAATATAGGTGCGCACTACAACGCCTAGCTACTTTTTTTATTTATTATAGAGATGAGGTCTTGCCAAGTTGCCCACACTGGTCTCGAACCCCTGGGCTCAGGCAGTCCTCTCACCTTGGCCCCCCAAAGTGCTGGGATTACAGGCTTAAGCTGGGACTTTGGCTTAATTGCATTGTCTTTATTACCTAGAACACCAGCACTCATTAAATATTTGTTGAGTGAAGAAATGAATCCACATTGATCCACTTTTACCTAAATTCTAATTATTTTAAAGTTATAACCTGTCTTCATGCTGTGGAATGTATAAAGTGTCAGCTGTTCTTGGTTAGAATACCTAATGATGGAATATTTCTTCTGCTTCTCATAGAGACATAGGCTGTACAATCTTAGAACAATTTCTCCAACTAATTAGCTGTCTGACTTGGGCCAAATTTTTTTGGTTTTTTTTTTAACTTTCTATTTCCTAATCTGTAAAATAGGGATAGTAGCAATCCCAAACCTCACTGAGGTATTGGGAGGAGTTGAATGAATTAATATATACAAAGTGTGTAAACAGCGCCTAGTAAAAGGTAAGAACTGTATTAGATATAACATGTATTACACAATATTTTTATCACCCACTGGTTACTGGAGTTTGTGGCACAGAGAAAATAGATTGAAAGCAGGAGAGATCTTATATTGATGGAAAAATTGCAAAAATCTTTGGAAAATGACTGTAGTTTTTCAAAAGAGGAAAAATACATAAAGCAAGTGAAAGTGATATTTTTCCATAAAGAGGTTAGTAGTAACATTGTATCCTTAAAACATGCACATACCATAAAGTGCTTGCTACAAGATACTGTTTCTTTATTTCAGAGTTTAGTAAAAAATACATAAAACTAGTGAGCATACATTTTTACTCCCTCTCTCTTGAGTCTTCAAAGTACCATTCTAGATGCATTAGAGAAGATAATTCATTATGTACACTGAATGCCTTAGGTCATTAGGACTTAATTCTTTCATAGAGCCCCAGTTGAGAAAAAATATGACATTTTGACTAAGGTGACTCCTACTTCTCTGAGCTTAACTATTATTTCTCTGACCTCAGTTGAACCCTCTTGCTTGCCTCGGTGTCTTCTGAGCTTATCCATAATAGGGAGATTTTAATATTTCATGTAGCCAGCAGTTATAAACTACCTGCTTCATACTAGGTAGTATACCAAGGTAATAAGAATAAAACAGTGATCAAGTGGTGTAGGTCTCAACTTCTCAGAGCTTACAGTCTTAACAGGCTTTTATGCCTCATTTATTTAGTTGTCACAGTGTTTCCCACAGATCTTTGATTTTGGAGTGGTAGCTTGTGGTACTCTGGAATGGTGTGCCACAGTTTTGGAGAACCGAGAGTGCTTGGGAAAGCAGAATACAGTGAACAAAATTATGACTGGGAGTTGTACCAAAAGGCAGGGAGCATGATAAGTACATTACTAAGATATGTAAAAATCTTTGTAATGGAATATCCTGAACCTCTGCTGCAGCTATTGCTTCACATGATGTTTTCAATTTATTAAATCCTACTCCAAATATAGCTCCATTTGGTTGTTTGTGACAAAAATTTGATCTGTACTGAAAACCCTTTTGAATAGCAATTTTTAGTGTTATTGAAGTAAATTTAGTGAATGACTTTGTGAACTGCTTATGACATTATGAGCAGTACCAATTTGTGAGGCTGTTACCCCCTACCCTCTGCCTTCAGAATCCTTCAAACTTTAGGATTTGCCTGCTCTTAATTAGCCAGGGGGAAAAACTTTTTAAAATTCTCTTATTCGATTTTAGATAACTTCAGATGATTTTAAATTTAACTCAAAGTTAGGATATTTTCTGCTTATTGATTTCATGAATATTACTTCCCTATTTTTATTACTCACTCTCTACCAGGCCAAAGGAATTGCAAAACTATGATCAATAAACTCCTAAATCCTCGACCTTTTCCTAAGCCTTAAAAGGATTCTAGACACTTATTGATCCCTGATTACAGCACTTCATCTTCACTCTTCTCAAGTGAAATTGTTTCTTCACAATCTACATACTTCAGGGCCAAAATACTATTATGAAATGACTGTAAAAGTTACTAATATCTTTGACTCTCCAATTATTCTCTCCTTTCATTATATGGGCCTGACAAAATGCCTCCTACCTGCCCGCACTTAGACAGTTGAATGTACTGCTTTAAATTTATGCCAAAACCCTCAACAGGACATCAGCAATGTGTGGCAGCACAGCTGCTTTTTTGTTTTCCTTATTAATCCATTTCCTCCCACTGCAAACTTCACAGTCCCACTCTCATCTGTGGATGTCACTTCAAACTTTACTGAGAAATTAGATGTAACTGTTGTCATCTTTTCACCACCTTTCTATAATCCTATCTGCATTGGTCTTCATGTTCTGTCTTCCTTTATTTTGTTATCAAAGGCCATCTCTGACAGTGTAATTCCTCTACTTGTGACTCAGATTTCATCTCTTCTGGCCAGCTCTAGAGCTTCTTTCCTGCGTCTGTCTTCCACATCATCATTTTCTCCCCTCTATTGGATTTTTCCTTTAGCCACAAACATACTCTATTATCTCCCAGGCCAATACATTTGCAATATATGTAAATATTAATGACAAAATATGTACAGATATACAAATCCCACCCTTCCTAGTGTCTTATAGCCACTATCTCATGTTCCTATTCTCATCCAATACATTTTCTTCACTAAATATTTTTTGTCTGACTTCAGTGTCTCTTTCTTTCTTAATCTTATTTTTGATGTCTCTGTTCTTTACCAATCCTTAATAAATATTGGTGGTTTCTAGGGCTGAGTCTTCTTAGCCTACATTCCCTTGGAGATTTGTTTACCCAAGTGTTTACTCCAGCCTCCTTTCTTCTTCTGAGTTCTAAACTTGCATAGCCAGTTGCCTCCTTGATGATTTAATCAGCCTCTCCTGTTGGTGAAAGTAATGCTTGATTTCTCTCCCTTATGGCATCTCTGTCTACCCCTGTTGTACACACCAGAATTTCAGAGTCAGACTTAATTATTATCTTTCTTTTTTTCCACATGTCTAATCCAGTAGCTCTATCTCTGTTTCTTCCTCGGTCCAAGCAATCATCTTTTCCTTAGTCTACATCCATAGTCTCAACTAGTCTTCCTTGCATTTACTCCTGGCCCCCTCATAATCCGTTCTTCACTAGAGTGATATTTAGAGGCACTGTAATATATACTGCTCTGGAATTATATTGTCTAGAATTAAATCCTGACTGATTCTATCATTTACTGACTGAGTGGCCTTGAGGAAGATACTTTTATTTGCTTTTTGCTTTATTTTTTTTTTTATTTTTATTTTTATTTTTTTTTTTTTTGAGTTGGAGTCTCACTCTGTCGCCCAGACTGGAGTGCAGTGGCCGCTCCCGGCCACCGCAGCCTCGACCTG
>NW_007097647.1:0-1518 GCF_000164805.1 Carlito syrichta
AACAGGTGGCCCCTCCGCGGGTGGGACAGGCAGGGGGAGCCGGGCCGGCCTGGCTTGTCTTTGCAGCGTCCTGTGCTGGGCCAGGTGTCCGGCCGGGCTGGGATGGGCCCTCCTGCGCCAGGCTGGGCCTGGCAGCCTCACTGGCAGGAAGCTTGGCCCAAGCTCTGGCCAAGCGGCTCCTGCCACAGAGGAGGCCTATTCCAGAAACCTCCAGGGCACCCGTGGGAAGGAGGAGTTTGAGGTGGGGACTCCCTCCTGTGAAGCCCTCAGCAGAGGCCCCAGCCCCGGCAGCCCAGACAGCAGAGCTCAGCCCCAACCTCTCCATCCCGCAGCCATCCCAAGGCCACTCAGGCAAGAGGCGCCACTGCCACTCTGGGAGACACATGGCCACCATGAAGTATGGGTTCCCGGCCTCCCAGCCTAGTCAGGAGCAGGGGCAGGAGTGCCCTTCTGACCCAGGCCCATAGCCCAGGGCTATGGGAGGCCAAAGGCCTTGTGAAGGCTCTGGCAGGGGCTGGGCAGGCCGCCACCCTGGACCCGAGTCCCGTGCACCTTGGCCAGTGGCAAACACTGCTCCTCAACACCCAGGTGTGTCCCTGGCCCCGTTAGAACCTTCTGGTTCCTCCTGCAAGGTGGGCCCTGGCCAGGAGGCTACAGGAAGGGGCTGGGGTCCAGCAGGAGGGAGACCGGACGGGAACCAGTATGCCCCAGCAACAGACTAGAGCTGCAAGGAGCTTCCCTGTGGGGCCTCGCACTGTGTTCAAGTGTCCTGCCTCTGAGATGCCCAATCAGCAGGCCAGCCCAGGCCACCAGTCCTAGGTGGACATCCTCCATGAGGCTGTTGTGCCTTGCTTGGCCTTTGGGTACTTGGAGTTTCCACCGTGGGCTGCCAAAGCGGGCAAGATAAACCGTTTTCGCAGGACCTCGCCTCAGTGACGCCTTGCCCTGGTGAATGTGTGGCCCAAGCCCCAGCATCCTGTTTCTAAGGAAAAACAGTACACAAGCAGGCCCCAGCGGTCAGTGGAGTTGACCCTGCCAAGGTCTGGGGGCGTGGTGGGGAGTTTTGTCCTGAGACCCGGAGCAGGAGGAGGTCCACAGCTGGCATGGCAATGCAGTGGGTTCTGGCCATCCACTGCCCCTCTAACCTCCCGAAGGGTGGGGCGAGAGTGGGCCTGGGTCCGACAGACCGAGGCCCTGGACTCTGCTGGACCCCCAGGCCTGGAGCGTGCGTGTGGGCAGGGGTGACCAGGACGGAAACCCCGCCGAGGGCCCCGGCTCCGTCCTGGCCTCATTCCAGGGCCTGCCCCCACCCAGGGGAGCCCCCCCCCCGTGGGACGAAAGGCGGGCTCCTTCCCGGGGGCCCAGCATGGGGGAAGGGCGGTGGCAGAGGAACCACCCAGGAATTTTCAAGCTGGCTCTGAACACGCCGAATTCCAGCTCCTTCCGGCCTTGCCGGAAGCCGGTGGGAGGGGGGCTGCGAGGGCGGGGGCGCGTCCCCGGCTGGCGCTCCCCAACCCC
>NW_007097648.1:0-1380 GCF_000164805.1 Carlito syrichta
AAAAAAAAAAAAAAAAAAAAGACAAAAGAAGTACATATGAAATACATAGAAATACGTATAGGCAAATGTTGGAAATATATCTTCAAGATGGAATTGAAGGGTATTACAGTGATAGGTTGTATAATAATTAAAGCTCATTGGAGAAAAGATGACCTTGAATTAATTTAAAGGACAGGATGGTGGCTTGGCACAACAGCTCACATATGTAATCCCAGCACTTTGGAAAGTCAAAGCAGGAGGATCACTTAAGGCCAGAAACTTTACTTATTTATTTGGAGTCTCACTCTGTTGCCCAGGCTGGAGTGCAGTGGCACATTCATGGACCCCCCAGCGTCGACCTGCTGGGCTCTGGTGATTCTTTCACCTCAGCCTTCCATATAGCCAGAACTATAGGCATGTGCTACCACACCTGGCTAATTTTGTATTTATTGTATAGACGAGATCTGGCCAAGTTGCCCAGACTGGTCTTGAACCCAAGGGCTCAGACAATCCACTGGCCTCAGCCTCCCAAAGTGCTGTGATTACAGGCTGAGCCACTGAGCCTTGCCAAGGTTGGGAATTTGACACCAGCCTGGGAAACACAGTGAAAGCTCATGTCTACATAAAAATTAAAAATACTAGGCTGGGCACGGTGGCTCACGCCTATAATCCAGCAATTTGAGAGGCTGATGTGAGAGGATTGCCTGAGCCCATGGGTTTGAGACCAACCTGTGCAACCTAGTGAGACCTCATCTCTACAAAATAAAGAAAATTAGCCGGGCGTAGTGACACATGCCTATAGTTCCAGCTACTTGGAAGGCTGAGGCGGAAGGATCGCCCAAGCCCAGCAGGTTGAAACTGTGATGGTCGTGAGCGTGCCACTGCTCTACAGCCTGGATGACAGAATGAGATTCCTACTCAAAAAAAGCTAAATATATTATTAGGGTGTGGTGACACATGCCTGTAGTCCCAGCTACTCAGGCTGAGGCAGGAGGACTGCTTGAGCCCAGGAGGTTGAGGTTGCAATGAGCTATGATCACACCACTGCACTCCAGCCTGGGCAACAGAGCACGACGCAGTCTTTTTAAAGTATATAAATAAATAAAGGACAGGTTTGAATGACAAAAAAGGCTACTAAGTAAAGGAAGAGTAGAAGTTGAAAAAAAAAGACAAGTGAGAGAAGAATTAGAGAGCAATCTTGAATTGTGGCATGCTTTCAACTGAAATCCAGCTTCCACATGCATTCAACACCTGTAGATATTTTACAGATATCTGCAAAACAAAAGGTAAATGGAAAACTATGATGCATTGTGCTTATAATATTAATTCTTTTTTATTTTTATTTTTATTTTTATTTTTTTTTGAGTTGGAGTCTCACTCTGTCGCCCAGACTGAAGTGCC
>NW_007097649.1:0-1409 GCF_000164805.1 Carlito syrichta
CCACCCCCGCCTCAGGCCTTCTTCCCACATCCCTAGAAACAGAGCCGAGCCGGCTGCCAGGGGAGGCGGCCTGATGGGCCCTGCAGGCCCCGCAGGCCTGGCTTCCCTGTGTGTGCCCGGCGGCCCGGGGCCCTGGAGCCTGCACCTCCCGTGGCCAGACCTGAAGTCTTTCCTGTTGTAGAAGTCCCAGGCCGAGGCGTGGCACACCACCTCCCGCCCGTCAGTGGGCTTCTCCAGCATGGACTCGGCCCAGAACTCAGGGGGCATGGGCAAGAGCCCCAGCGAGGTGAAGAACTCCTCTGCCACCCGGAACATGTGTGTGCTGTTCCAGCCCTGGAGAGGCGGGCAGGTCAGGGCCTCTGCCTTGGCCTCCCTCTCGGGGCCCTCACGGACCACAGAGATGGGGAAGGTGGACTGCGTGCTCCCCACCCCGAGGGGCCGAGGACGCAGGGCCCACGCCGCTTCCCAGGCTGCTGCTCCTGCCCAAGCCTGTCTCCCTCCTAGCCCTCCCTGCCCTCTCCCCATCCAGCTCCCTCCTTCTGCCCCCCGGACCCCAGGCTCACCTTCTGCACCATGGTCCCGGTGACGTCGAGATTAGGCTTGTCGGGGAACGGCACCACCATGTCATAGATGCCGTCCCAGCTCTGGGCCCACATGTTCCCTGGATGGGGGCAGGGAGTGGGTCCGCTGGGCGCCCTGCGACCCCATGCGTGGCCCTGAGGGCACCTGGACCGCAGGGCCCCGGAGGGCAGCAGGCCTGGCTTGGGACAGGACTCACGCCTTGGTGCCACCCACTCTCTTCTGGGTGCCATGTGCCTGGGGTGGGTGGAGGGCACGCCTGGGCCCAGGTGGCACTGCTGTGGTCCCCTGTGTTTGTGTGGGGTCCCGGGCCCCCATCCTTGAGACCAAGGGCCTGCAGTGGACCGGGAGGGCGTCCCTCCCGTGGTACCTGGGCTGGAGCCTTCGGCCTGCACCCAGCACCCTGACTGCCGAGGCCCCCACGGCCCCAAGCCTCAGGGTCCTGCCGGGGGCGGACGGGCTTCTGAGTGGGACCTGAGCCGTGACGGTGATAGCCAACCTTCCCTTCCTGTCCCCGCTCCAGATGCACCCCTTGGGACCCGTGGAGGCGAGGCCGGTCCTACCCAGCAGGTGGGCGGGGATGGGTCCCCGGAGGTTGATGTATCTGTCCCCATAGTGGCGGTGCAGCGCGCGCCGGACGAAGGCGTGGAGGTGCAGGTAGAGCGGCTCCAGCTGGTGGTAGAGGCGCTCCAGGTCCTCCTCAAAGGTGGGGGCATCGTACCAGGAGCGCCAGTAGGCCCCGGTGTCGGCGAAGCCTGGCGGTGGGTTGGGCTAGGCCTGAGGGCGCCTCCCTCCCAGCTTCAGCCCAGCCATCGTCCTCCCAGCCCGGC
>NW_007097650.1:0-1534 GCF_000164805.1 Carlito syrichta
CGGGCTCGACTCCACGGGAGGAGCGAGGGTTGGGGGCCCTCAGAGGGGAGAAACCGGGCGGGGTCCAGCGGGAGCCAGCCCCCGGTGGGGCCCAGAGGCCTCGGGGCAGTCAGGGTAAGACGCTGCAAAGGCAGGGGCCCAGGACAGGGGTCTGTGTCCCAGACCGTGACACAGGCGCTGAGACACAGAACGAGACAGGGAAGCGCTCAGGTCTCCTAAGGCTGACATGGCAAGGGAGTTAGTGCGGGCAAGAAAGAACGGAAGTCCACGAAGTGAGGAGCTGGCGACTGCAGACAGCCCGCGCAGGTTTAGCCGAGAAGAGCAGCTGCTGGAGGAGGAGGGGTTGTCTTTCGCGAGGGTAGCGGGCTTGTGTGCTGAAGGCGGAGGCGGGCGTGCTGGGCCGCAGGCCTAGGCCCAGGGGTGCGCCTGGGGCGGAGAGGGCCCGGCAGCACTCACATGCGACTCGACTGCGCCGGTGGCGTCCTTGACTTTGCCGAAGAACACCTCCATCTGGTACATGCTCCAGCGCCGCCGCAGCTCCTCCTCCTTGGCGTGCTGGCCGTCCTGGGTCGAGTCATCCGACTGCAGCATCAGGTGCTCGCGCTGGGTCTGCTTGCGGGGTGAGGCCAGGGCCAGGGTCAGCTCGCGGCCGAGGTTCGGCGCGAGGGCAAGGAAGGGGTGGCGTATCCAGACCGGGGCCTGGAAGGGGACAGGGCTCAGACAGGGTGGGCGTGAAAGGCAAAGGCGTGGGGCCAGGCAGGGGTGTCCAGGCAGGGTCAGAGCCATGCAAGGGGTGGAGCCGAAGGGGCGGGGCCTCAGGCAGGGGGCGGGCTACAGGCCAGGTCGGACTTCGGACAGCGCGTCTAGTCGGTGGGGAAGGATGGGCAGGGGTCAGCCAGTAAGGAGAGGGGTGAGGACAGGTCAGAGCCAAAATGGGAAAGTCGGGTGGGACAGGAGAGGGCGGTTAGGGGGTAGGAAGGAATCCTTGATCTAGTGAGGGCGGAGCCAGGGAAAGGGCGTGGCCAAGGATGTGGGAAGAATCCCAGGTCCGTGGAGGGGCAGCAGGGAAGGGGCGGGGCCAGGGGTGTGGGCGGAGTCCTTGAGCTAGGGAGATGGTGGAGTCCCAGGGGGGGCGGAGCCAGGGAGTGAGAAATGTCCGTAACCCAATGGAGGCGCGGAGTCAGGGAAGGGGCGCGGTCAGGGATATGGGAGGAGTCCTGGGTGATCCAGTGGAGGTGGAGTCAGGGAAGGGGCGGGGACGTGGGAGGAGTCCGCGATCCCGCGGAGGTGGAGTCAGAGGGGGCGGAGTCAGAGATGCGGGAGCTGTCCTTAATATAGTGGGGACGTGGAGCCAGGGGTAGGGCCAGTCAGGGATGTGGGCGGAGCCGTTGTCCAGTAGGGGTGGGGCCAGGGAAGGGAAAGGGTCAGAGTCGTGGGAGGTGTCATCAATATAGTGGAGCGGGCGGAGTCGTGGAGGGGGCGGGGTCAGAGGTGTGGGTGGTCCCTAATCTCGTGGGGGGTGGGGTCACAGAGG
>NW_007097650.1:1829-10468 GCF_000164805.1 Carlito syrichta
TCCATGCGCTCGTTCTCCAGTTTCTTCTCCTCCGCGCGCTTCTTGCACTCGCTTATGTAGCGTTCACGTTTCTTGCGCTCTCGCACCAAGGTCTCCTCCAGATACTGTAGCTGGTTCTGGAGGGCGGGCAGGGGACCAGGGGAGCAGCTGGCACCAGGGAGGCAGCTGGAAGGGGCTCGGGGTCAGCGGCATTCAGATCCCACGGCAGCCAGGCAGGGCCCCCCAGGCAGGTGGGCTGACACCTTGGCAATGTCCCGGGCGTTGAGGGCCTCTCGGTTCACCACGTGCAGTTCCTCCAGCTCGTGTTTGATCCTCACCACCTCGGCCTCCATGGAGTCTAGCCGGTTCTCCAAGTTAAGGCTCTCCTCCTAAGGCGTGGGTGGGAGTAGGGTGGGCCTACCGCTGCATCCTGGCCGGCCGGCCGCCCGGCTCTCCTCCCCCTCGCAAGCCGGGTCCTACCTGTAGGTAGGCCCTGAGCTGCAGGTACACACTGGTGATGTATTCCGCCTCCTCCGCCTTCATCCGGGCCTTCTCCAGTCGGTTCTCCAGGTTCCGCATTGTCTAGACATCAGCGGGCGGGCTGTCTTCTGTCCCCCCAGGTCCTCCCCTAGGACCCCGCCCCGCAGGCCGGGCCGGCCTCACCTTGGCCACCTCAGTGTTGCTGTCCTGCGCCTCGGCCATCTCCAGGCAGCGCAGGCTGTGCTGCTGCCGGAGCTCGTCCAGCCGGCCCTGCCGCAACACCACCTCGTGCCGCAGCGCGTTCAGCTGCTTCACCTTCTCGCTCAGCCGGTGGTCCAGGTGCTCTAGGGCCTGCTGCAGGGAGGGGAGCGGGAGCAGGCGCCTGAACCCCCCACCGAGCCCTTCCTCCCCTCCTTCGCTGTACTGTGGCTTCCAGGACCCCCACCTTCCAGGGGTCCACCCACCTCCCTGGCCACCCCTTCTCTGTCTCCTTTGCCTAGGCAGAGCGCGCCTGGACTCTCTGTCCATATCAATCCCCTTGGTGATCTTACGCAGTCTCAGGGTTTTCAAAGCCATTTAAACACTGAAGACACCCACATCGGGCCCCTCCCTGCAACCAAAGGCCCAGATAGCTGTCTGTGCACACTGCCTTCCAGACATGGCGCACGGGCAGCTCGAAACCATCGCGTCCCAAACTAAGCGCCTGATCATCCCCAAACCTACATTTCTCAAATCTTTCCCATCTCAGCTCATAGCAGGACCATCCTTGCAGGTGTTCAAGCCCAAAACCTTGATGACATCCTCAACTTTTTTCTCTCCCATCTACATGCAATTTGTCAGTGAACTCCCTGTTCTACTCCAAAGGTTCCCCTGGAGATATCTCTTTCCTTCCGTTTCCGCCACTTTTGTCTTCCTTTCCTAGGGCCAGGAGCAGGTAGGAAGGAATCCTTGATCTAGTGGGGGTGGAGTCATGGAAGGGGCAGGATTAGGAATGTGGGAGGAGTCAGGGAAGAGGCGGGGTCAGGGATGTAGGACGAATCTTTGATCTACTGGGGTAGAGTCACAGAGGGGGTGGGGTCAGGAATGAGGGAGATGTCCTTAAACTAGTGGAGGCAGAGGGGAGAGGATTGCCAGAGCCCAGGGGTTCTAGACCAGCCTGGGCAACTTGGTCAACACTATCTTTCACCTGAATGACCTGCTCCTGGCCTGCCCTCTTGCCTACCTGATGTCCATTTACCAGGTCTCGGATTCTGGCTAAAAAATTCACTTCCTTTTTTTTTTTTTAAACAGGGTCTCACTCTGTTGCCCAAGCTGGAGTACAGTGGCACCACCATAGCTCACTGCAGCCTCGACCTCTTGACCTCCTGGGCTCAAGTGATCCTTCTGTCGCAGCCTCCCAAGCAGCTGGGACTACAGGCGTGAGCCACTGGGCCCAGCCCTACTTTGTTCCCATAGTTGTTGTTCTTGTTATGTATGTATCTATTTAGAGACAGGGTCTCACTCTGTCACTTAGGCTGGAGTGCAGTGACATGATAATGGCCCACTGCAGCCTCAAATTTCTGGGCTCAAGGGATCCTCTTACCTCAGCTTCCTGAATAGCTGGGACTACAGGCATGCACCACCACATCCTGCTAATTTAAAAAAAAAAATCTTTTTTTTTAGAGATGGTCTTGTTATGTTGCCCAGGTTGGTCTTGAACTCCTGGCCTCATGATATCTTCCTGCCTTGGTCTCCCAAGGTGCTGGGATTATAGGCATGAGCTACCATACCTGCAACCCCTCCCCTATTTTTTAAGTCTGTTTTCCCACTGGGATATGAGGTGGGGTTTTTTGTTTTGTTTTGTTTTGTTTGAGTTGAAGTCTTACTCTGTCACCCAGACTGGAGTGCAGTGACACATGGCTAATTTTTCTTGATTTATTGTAGAGACAAGGTCTCACCAAGTTGTCCAGCTGCTCTTGAATCCCTGAGCTCAGGAAATCCTCTTGCCTTGGCCTCCCAAAGCTTTGGGATTACAGGCATGAGCCACTGCGCACAGCTGGGATCTGAGCTTTTTTAGGAGTGGAGATTTGGTTTGTTGTTTTTTTTTTTGAGTTGGAGTCTCACTATGTCGCCCAGACTGGAGTGCAGGGGGCGCTCCCGGCCACCGCAGCCTCGACCTGCTGGGCTGCGGCGATCCTTCTGCCTCAGCCTTCCGAGTAGCCGGATTACAGGCAGGCGCTACCACACCCGGCTGATTTTTTTATTTATTGTAGAGATGAGGTCTTGCTGCCCAGGCGGGTCTCGAACCCGCGGGCTAGGCAATCCACTCACCTCAGCCTCCCGAAGGCGCGGGATTACAGGCTGAGCCACTGAGCCCGGCTGGTTTGTTTTTTCATTGTACCTAATGCAATGTCAGATACAAGGACAGTACATCATAAAGATTTAATTGCATGAGCACATGAATGGTGGCTAGCGGGGAGAGAGGATTGGAGAGGAAGAGAATGGAGGCAGGACATTCAGCAGGGAGGGGACCCAGGCTGGAAACAAAGGGAGGTGGTCAGTGGGGGGCAGGGGAGCCTACCTGGCCTGTCCTGGTCTTCAGGTATGGCTTCTCTGCCTTCCATTCCTGAATCACTGCCTGGACCACCTTCTCCTCTCCCTGCAAGGAGAGCAGTCCTGTCACTTCACCCAAGCCACCTCCACCTGAGGCCAGGTGCTGTCCCCTATGTTCCAGAGCCCCTCCTTCCATCTCTTCACCCTTACCTTGAGCAGGTCTGACAGCTGTAATTCCAGAGCCTTAGTTTCCTTTCGGAGTTGGCTGATGGTCTCCTGGTTCTTCTTGATGGTACCCTGGGAGCGCTCATAAAAGGCCTTCCGGTCACCCTCTGGGAGCAGGTGAAGTGGGCAGACACAGTCATTGGGTGAGTGGGTGCAGCATCCCGGAGGAAAGACCTTTTTGCAATTGTCAACTTAATATTATAGCTGGACACGGTGGCTCATGCTTGTCATCCCAGCACTTTGGAAAGCAGAGGCAAGAGAATTACCAGAGCCCAGGGATTCGACACCAGTCTGGACAACTTGGCAAGACTTCATCTCTACAATAATAATAATAATAATAATTAGCTGGGCGTGGTGATGCATGCCTGTAGTTCCAGCTACTTGAAAGGCAGAGGTGAAAAGATAGCCTGAGCCTAGCAGGTTGAGGCTGTGGTGGCCATGAGCATGCCACTGCACTCCAGCCTGGGCGACAGAGTGAGACTCCAATTCGAAACAAAAAAAAACTTATTTTTTTATTTTTTTATTTTTGAGTTGGAGTCTCACTCTGTCGCCCAGACTGGAGTGCAGTGGCCGCTCCTGGCAACCGCAGCCTCAACCTGCTGGGCTCCGGTGATCCTTCCCCTTCAGCCTTCCAAGTAGCCGGAATTACAGGAATGCGCTACCACGCCCAGCTGATTTAAAAAAAAAAAAACCTTATTATTATAACAATACAGTTGCCTCTCAGTATACTCAGGAGGATTGGTTCTAGGGCCCCGAGTATAACAAACTCAGTGCTCAAGTCCCACATTCAGCCCTGTAGTGCCTACTGATACAAAAAGTTGGCCTTCCCGTGTTTAAGTGCTGATTATTTAAAGAAAAAAGAAGTTGGCCCTCCCATACTCAGGTTTGAATCCTGCTGAGAATACTTTATTTTTATTTATTTTTTATTTACTTATTTTTGAGTCAGAGTCTCACTCTGCCATCCAGGCTGGAGTGCAATGGCAAGCTCATGGTCACTGCAGCTTCGCCCTGCTGAGCTCAGGTGATCCTTCTGCCTCAGTCTTCCAAGTAGCTGGAACTACAGGCACGTGCCGCCATACCTGGCTAATTTTTTTGATCTATTGTAGTGATGAGGTCTCACCAAGTTGCCCAGATTGGTCTTAAACCCCTGGACTCAGGCAATCCCCTCGCCTTTGTTTCCCAAAGTGCTGGGATTACAAGCATGAGCCATTGTGCCCAACTCTTTATTTATTTTTTAGAGACAGGATCCCACACTGTCACCCAGGCTGGAGTGCAGTGGCACAATCGCAGATCACCTCAGTCTCGACCTCCTGGGCTCAGGTGACTCTCCAACCTCAGCCTTTCAAGTAGCTGGGACTACAGATGCACACCACTGCATCTGGCAAATTTTTTGATTTTTGGTAGAGATGCAGTCTTGCTATGTTGTCCATGCTGGTCTCAAACTCCTGGGATCAAGAAACCCTCCCACCTTGGCCTTCCAAAATGTTGGGGTTACAGGTGTGAGCCACTGCATCCAACCAATACTGTATTTTTTTTTTTTTTTAAGTCGGAGTCTCACTCTGTCGCCCAGACTGGAGTGCAGTGGCCGCTCCCGGCCACCGCAGCCTCGATCTGCTGGGCTCTGGCGATCCTTCCGCCTCAGCCTTCCGAGTAGCCGGAATTACAGGCGCGTGCTACCACACCTGGCTAATTTTTTAAATTATTGTAGAGATGAGGTCGCGCCTGCCCGGGCGGGTCTCGAACCCGCGAGCTCAGGCAATCCACTCACCTCAGCCTCCCAAAGGCGCGGGATTACAGGCTGAGCCACTGAGCCTGGCTTCCAATACTGTATTTTTTATCTGAATGTGGTTGTGGGTGCTGAAACTGCTAATGTAGAGGGCTGACTGTAAAAAAAAAATCCACGTACTTCAATTTCATTTTGTTCAAGGATCAATTGTACTTCACTTTGAGCATTTATCATGTGTTGGATGCAATTAGGCGACTCTTAGCCCTCCAAGGTCGAACAACTATTACAAAGAGACAGGATTGCAACACAGAAAATCTGGCTCTAAAATCAGCCAGGTGCAGTGGCTCATGCTTGTGAAATCCTAGCACTTTGGAAGGCTGAGGTGGGAGGATCGCTTGAGCCCCTGAGTTTGAGACCAGTATTGGCAACATAGAGAGATCTGGTTCCTACAAAAAATAAAAAATCAGCCGGGTGAGGTGGCACATGCCTGTAATCCTATCTACTTGGGAGACTGAGACTGAAGGATTGCCTGCGCCCAGGAGTATGAGGCTGGGGAGCCCTGATCATGCCATTGCACTCCAGCCTGGGTGACAGGAAAATAAAATAAAATCTATGCTCTTGGCCGGGCTCAGTGGCTCAGCCTGTAATCCCAGCACTTTGGGAGGCTGTGGCAAGTGGATTGCCTGAGCCCGCGGATTTGAGACCACCCTGGGCAACTTGGCGAGACCTTGTTTCTAAAACACATAAAAAATTAATTGGGCATGGTAGTACGCCCTTGTAATTCCGGCTACTTGGAAGGCTGAGGCGGAAGGATTGCTGGAGTCCAGCAGGTTGACGCTGGGGTGGCTATGAGAGTGCCACTGCACTCCAGTCTGGGCGACAGAGTGAGACTCCAACTAAAACAAACAAACACGCTTTGGGAGGCCGAGGTGCGTGGATTGCCTGAGCCAATAAAATAAAATAAAAATAAAAATAAAGCAAACAAACAAAAAAACTATGCTTTTAACCACCACATCCACGACAGAAGAGTAAGAGACAGGAAAGTATGAAGTAAGTCCACTCGGTTCTGGGTTCAGGAGAAGTTTTCAAAGAGGAGGAAAACCATGAACAAGTACGAGCTTTTCTCCTCCAGAAACTGGTCACTTAGACTCATGCTGGCGGAACGCCTTTGTCACACCATGCCTGGTCAGAAGACTCGGTGGACACTGCTGACCCCTGACCCTTCTGTGCCCTCCAGAGCCATCTTACCTAACAGTTGGATCTTTCTGTGTAACTCAACCACCTGAGAATGCACAGTCGGCTTCCCTACACCGCTGTGGAAGGGTCCCGCCTTGGAACGGTGTGGGGGCCAGGCCTGTGTTGCGCTCTTGCCTCGGGGGCGGCCGGGCTTGACCAGAGCCTTCATGCCCTTGACCTTGGAAGATGGCGTCGAAACCTGGTCTTGAGTAGCCGGGGGGTTGGTGGAGGCCAGCCTGCACAGGGGAGACGTCATGACTGGATTGGGGCCGGGGCCCCTAAGGGTTAGAGGGGGCAGCTACGAGTCAGTCGCCCTTGTCCAGGATCCCTTGGATTCCTCGGGCTCTGAAAATGCACTTTCCAACCGCTGGGCAGTTGCTCTCAGCATCTCCCGGTTGCTAGGTAGCCGCTAACCCCTCCTTTCTCCGATGTTTCCATGGAGAGCACTCGCGTTCCATGCCGCCACTCTCATTGGCCGATGCTGCGCAGGGCGGGGTCGAGCGGCTCAGCAGGGCGGTGGGGGCGGACACTTTGGAGTCACGTGCTCAATTATTTCCCTCCATTTTCCCTCCGCCCCTTCCGCCGGGGGTTCGCGGGCATGTTTCAGGAACTTTTCCGGCCGCAACAGCCGCCACTCCCAAGATGGAGGTAGGTGGCGCCGCCATTAGGAGCAAGCCTTCCGAAATAGCCTCCCTCTAAGACTTCACAGTCCAAGATGGCCGTCTCGATTCCGGCATCACCCCCGCCGTTGCCACTCCAAACATGGCGTCCATGAGTCGTCGTTCCCGGTGCACGACGCACGACCGGAAGTGACGCATACCCGCCTTTCTCGCTTTCTTTCTGCAGCAGGAACCGTGATTGCCGGGATACCGGGGCGGGGGGGCGGCGCGGTGGCCATTGACCTTTGCCCTGACCTCGTGTAAGTGATGAACTTAGCGCGTGGGAAGGCACCCCGATTTTCTCTAGGGGACATCCGGAGGGTGCACGTGTTTGTGGGGGGGTTGTTAACTCCGTTGGCCTGTTGGCGGGAAGTGGGGCTACTGGGAGCGGAGGTTTGGAAAGCCCCGCCACTGGTTTGAACAAAGTGAGACTCTCCTCCCCGGCCAGGATTGCAGGGATACCCTCCCCTCGCCTTCGCCCCTTTCGGAAGCCTGGAAGCTGTGGAGGAATCCCATGGGCTGGGAGTAGCCTTCTGCTGATCCGGCGCCCCTTCCTTGCCGCAGCGTGGGGACCCAGCGCCTGTCCCCAAGCCTGCTTTCTCCCGCGGAACCCCCTTTCTGGCCTCGGAGCTTCCGCTGAAATGTTGCTGCCGCTGCTGCTGCTGCTGCTACTACTACCCTTCTGTGGGGCAGTGGAGGTCAAGAGACCCCGGGGCGTCTCCCTCACCAGTGAGTCCTGTTCGCTGTCTCGCCGGGCTGGGGGTGGGAGTGGGGCGTGGGAGGGGCCAACCTGGGACCCCTGGGATAGGCTTTTACAACCTTTTGCCTCAGTTTTCCCGGCAGTGCCCCGCTGGTGGGGGCAGGGGAGCAGAGGTGGTATTTGATGGAGAAAACCCCTTTCTGCGCTGTGCTGAGCCTCTTGCACTCCCACCCCCCATCCCCCAGACCATCATTTCTACGATGAATCCAAACCTTTCACTTGTCTGGACGGTTCGGCCACCATCCCTTTTGATCAGGTCAACGATGATTACTGTGACTGCAAGGATGGCTCAGACGAGCCAGGTGAGCTTTTCGTGCATTCATTCATTTAGTGAGCACCTGCTAAGTGCCAGACCCGGCCCTGCCCTCCCATGGCTCCAGGTTGAGTGGGCAGAAATAGGCATGAAGTCAGCGGTCAGTGTTAATGGTGGGGATAGCTGTGGGAGCGCAGAGGGTCCCCCCACCCCCCAGTCTGGGGGTCAGGAAAGGCTCCTGGGAGGAGGTGAGGTTTCAACTGAATCCTGAAAGTGCTAGCATGTGCAGACCCCCTGAGGTGGGAGAAAGGGTGGGGCCAAGAGCACCTGGAGACAGGTGACGGTGGAACCTTGTTCTGAAGGGTTTTGATGAGGAAAGGCAGGAAGGAGCTTGGAAGAGCTTTATTTCAGTTCTGGAGTGTGCAGCTCTCTCTCTCTTATGGATGGTGTGTATCTGGCCCTGAGTGGACTCCGGACACCTCTCTCTCCCCCAACAGGAACCGCTGCCTGTCCTAACGGCAGCTTCCACTGCACCAACACTGGCTACAAGCCCCTGTACATCCCCTCCAACCGGGTCAATGATGGAGTTTGTGGTGAGTGAGGCCGTACCAGGCTTGGAAAGCAAGGTGGGGGAAGGAAGGAGGCTCTGCCAGGTCTGACCTGGGTCCCGCTTCTGCCTCAGACTGCTGCGATGGGACAGATGAGTACAACAGCGGCATCATCTGTGAGAACACCTGCAAGTATGTGGGTGCCAGGACTCCTCCTGCCACGCTACTGGGAGACTTTGTC
>NW_007097650.1:10488-21978 GCF_000164805.1 Carlito syrichta
CCCGGGTGAATCGGGCCCACTCTCCTTTTTGCTTTTGTGTATTGGCATTCATTCCATGCAGGCACCTGTGAACCCTGACCACTGGTTTGCCCTCTAGTCTGAAAGCAGGTGCAATTGTTTCTGTCTTCAACAAAAGAGAAACCTCAAGTTTAGAAAGGAAAAGAACTTTTCCAGAGTCACTAGCTAGGGAATAGCAGAGCCAGAACTCCAACCCAGGTCATCTCACTTCTGACTCTAAACTTTTAGTTGCCACACTTGGCAGTGGGACTTGAAAATGTAATCACCCACAGGCAGGTAATTTCAACAACAGAAGCTGGCTGAGTGTGAGGCAGTAGGGAGTGGTGGGGATTGTTGCATCTAGAGGAACGGCTGTTCTGTCAATTTTTGGCAGTATGGATTTTTTTTTTAAATTTTTTAGAGACAGGGTCTCGCTCTGTTACCCAGGCTGGAGTGCAATGGTATGATCATAGTTCACTGTAACTGTGAACTCCTGGGTTCAAGGGATCCTCCTGCTCAGCCTCCCAAATAGCTGGGACTATAGGCATGTGCCATCACACTTCGTTATTTTTTTAATTTTTTGTAGAGATGAGGTCTCGCTATGTTGCTCAGGCTGGACTCTAACTCCTGGGCTCAAACAGTCCTCCTGCTTCAGCCTCCCAAAGTGTTGGAATGACGGGTGTGAGCTACTGCGCCTAGTTCTAGTTTCTCAGAGAAGCTGCAAGTCCTGCTATTTGTGTAAACGCTCCAGATTTCCAGTCTTTTGAGTAGGGGTGGATGGAGCACAGCACTCTTCCTGACTGGTTTGCCTTTTTGTCTGGGAGTCTGTGATATGTTTCTTTTCTCTCCTTTGTCTCTTGAGAACCGTCTGGCTCCCAGCACTCCCTGATCCCTTCTCTGACCTGAGGTGGGCACACCCTGCCCACTGGCCCTCCTCCTGAGGCCAGGGATGAAGGGTGCTGAGGTCAAGAGAGCCTGGGGGCTGGGAGAGGGGTTTACTGTCTCTTTTTTTTTGACTTGGAGTCTCACTCTGTCACCCAGACTGGAGTGCAGTGGCCGCTCCCAGCCACCGCAGCCTCGACCTACTGGGCTCTGGCGATCCTTCCGCCTCAGCCTTCCAAGTAGCTGGAACCACAGGCATGCGCCACCACACCTCCCTAATTTTTTGACTTATTGTAGAAACAAGGTCTTGCCATGTTGCTCAGGCTGGTCTCGAACCCCTGAGCTTAGGCATTTTTCTCGCTTCCACCTCCCTAAGTGCTGGGACCACAAGTGTGAACCACCGTGCCCAGCTTACTGTCTTATCTTTCCCACATGGTTGGGGGGGGCGTGGGCAGTTGGCGTGGGCCCTTCCTTGGCATGAGGCAGGCCTGGTGGGCCCTGAGTGCCCATGGCAGTGCCTGTGTCCCCTGCACCCCAGAGAGAAGGGCCGTAAGGAGAGAGAGTCCCTGCAGCAGATGGCAGAGGTCACACGGGAGGGCTTCCGCCTGAAGAAGATCCTCATCGAGGACTGGAAGAAAGCCCGGGAGGAGAAGCAGGTAAGGCCTGGGGCCGATCAGGGCGCTCTGGGCCTGGAGGCTTCGAGGACAGGATGGGAAGGTTGGCATGGGGCTCACCCTGCCCTGACTGGTAGCATCCGAGGCAGCTCACTGCCTCCCTGCTCCTGGCCTTCTCATTGGTGGGCTGGGTGCTTAGTTGCCAGCTAAGGCAATCCCTGGTGGGGGCAGTCGATTTAGGTGTCCATCAGGGCCTCACATCAGACTGGATTGGCCTAGGAGGGGCTCTGCTGCCTCCTGGGGGCAGGAGGAGGTCTTCTCTGCATCCCGGTTCTGTGGGTTCGTTTTCTGCAACATGGCTAATGACCGTGTGACTCCCCAGTTCTGGAGGGAGCACTCTACAAGATGTCAGCAGTGCCTGGATTAGTTCCGTAGGGTGGGCCCTGGGGATCCCTAGGCGTGTGTCTCTCCTTACCCACCACCCCCTGTGTAATGGGTTGGAGTCCCCAGCACTGTTGCTGTTCAATCCACTGAGGGCTCCAGCTCTGTTTCCCTGCCTAAGGAAGGCTCCAGGTCTTTCCCCCTCCATGTCTAGTGAGGTCCCTCAATTCAGGAGGCTCTGTGGGAGCTATGTGATAGGTAAACTCCAAGTGACCTTTGCCTTCCTGGGGTGGGAGAAGGATCCTGGCAGGAGGCCAGGCCAAGGTGTTTTCCAGTGTCTTGGGAGGAAAGTAGTCCCATGGGAGCTTGGGCTAAAGCCCTACAGTTCAGGGCCCCATCCTCAGACCAGAGCCAGCCCAGTGTACTTGTTCTTTCTTGAAACATCCACAGAGGCCCAGGATGTGCCAGGCATCGGAGATGAGGCCAGAACCAGATCCAGATCAGCCTTAAGGGGCTCATGGTCCAGTGAGAGGGACAGACAGAAGGTAGCCCCCAGAACTGCTGGGTGAAGGGAAATCTGAGGCTGTGAGACTTGAAGGAAGCTCTTGCCTGGTCCCCTTCCCTCTCTGTCTTAGGGCAGGAAACAGGGAAGTCTTCCTGGAGGGGGCAGCCTCTAACCAAACAAATCTGTAGGGTAATTTGGAGTTAGCCAGGGAGAGTGTTCTGGGCTGTGTTTGAAGAAGTAGAGGCAGAAGAGTGTTTGAGGGTCTGAGTGTTGTCAGGGCAGTTGGGTCCTCAAAGTAGTGGGAAAGCAGCGGGGGTCTGATGACTTGAGGCCTTGTGGGTTGTACTAAGGCTTTGGGGCTTGTCTCTAGAGGACCAAGGGGAACCCCAGCAAGGGCAAGGCCCACTGAGGTGTGTGCTTTGGAAGGACTCCGGTTTCCCTGTGGAGTAGAGGTCAGGAGATGGCAGTCAGAGGAGAGGAGAACTGGTTTCTTTCCTTCTGCCCACCCAGAAAAAGCTCCTTGAGCTGCAGGCTGGAAAGAAGTCTCTGGAAGACCAGGTGGACATGCTGCGAACGGTGAAGGAGGAAGCCGAGAAGCCGGAGAAAGAGGCCAAAGAGCAGCACCAGAAGCTGTGGGAAGGTATGTCGTGGGTGGCCAGAGCCCTCGCCTCTACTCCTGGATAGGAGGTGGCCTGGGTGTCTCTTACTCATTAGCTGCTGTCAGTTTCAGCTGATTTTGATCATGGTACCTCTGTTCCTTATGTGTCTAGTTATCTTTGACTATGTGCTGGTCATCATGTGTAGAAATTATTTACAGGAGTAATTTGCAGCCTAGGAATAGAGGGTCTTCTCCAGGGAGAATCTCCTTTAATTTCTGTCAGGGGTCCGGGAACACTGCTGTCCAGGGATCCCTTGAATCCAAACTCGGGGTTTAAGATTTCTCCAGCCTCGCAGTGTGCGATCCAGCCTGCCACTGAGGGGTAGCCCCTTGGGGTTGTCGGGGGCATTGCCTGTTAGCTCCCCCCACCCTAGACTTTGATCCCCTTACCCCACAAGGTCTTATCAAAACAGACATCCAAACTGGCCAGGATTGGCAAAGTACATTAGGGAAAAGTGGCTTCTGTGTGCTGTTACCTTCCTGAGTTCAGCCCTGACAGTTTCTGTTGTCTTTGCTGATTTTTTTTTTTTTTTTTTTTTTTTAGTTGGAGTCTCACTCTGTCACCCAGACTGGAGTGCAGTGGCCGCTCCCGGCCACCGCAGCCTCGACCTGCTGGGTTCCGGCGATCCTTCCGCCTCAGCCTTCCGAGTAGCCGGAATTACAGGCATGCGCTACCACGCCCGGCTGATTTTTTGATTTATTGTAGAGATGAGGTCTCGCTGCCCAGGTGGGTCTCAAACCCGTGGACTCAGGCAATCCACTCACCTCAGCCTCTCAAAGTGCGGGATTACAGGCTGAGCCACCGAGCCCGGCAGTCTTTGCTGATTTTTTTTTTTTTTTTTTTTTGAGTCATAGTCTCACTCTGTCACCCAGACTGGAGTGCAGTGGCTGCTCCCGGCCACCGCAGCCTCGACCTGCTGGGCTCCGGTGATCCTTCCGCCTCAGCCTTCCGAGTAGCAAGAATTACAGGCGCGCGCTATCACACCCGGCTAATTTTTTGATTTTATTGTAGAGATGAGGTCTCGCTGCCCAGGCGGGTCTCGAACCCGCGGACTCAGGCAATCCACTCACCTCAGCCTCAGCAGGATTACAGGCTGAGCCATTGAGCCCGGCTCTTTGCTGATTTTTAAGAAGATGATTTTTTTTATGCTGAGCCATCGAGCCCGGCTCTTTGCTGATTTTTAAGAAGATGATTTTTTTTATGCTGAGCCATCGAGCCCGGCTCTTTGCTGATTTTTAAGAAGATGATTTTTTTTATGCTCTGTCTGGCATTTGGCTTTTGGTGAGCTGTGCTGCCATTACTGGAGATCCGTGGAAGCAGGATAGAATGGGGTGGTAGGCGGAAACCACAGCAAACGAGTTAGAGGACAGAGTGTTGCTGTGATGATGTGGAAGCGTGGTCCCCTACCACAGAGCTGGGCACAAGGAACTGGGAGGCTGTCAGAAACCAGGGCAGCTCCCTCACCAAGGCAACGCTGTTGACCTCCGTCTTTGGGCATCTGCCACATTCTCCATCTCCCTTGCCCCAACTGGCTCAGCCTGTTCTCGTAACAAGGTGTTCAGTAGTTCTTCTCATAAATGCACTACAGATGCCAGCGGCACAGCATTGCCCTGGGCAGACACAGCCCCTCCCTGCAGAGGGAACAGGTGCAAAGGCCCTGAGAAGGCTTAGTGTCTGCTTCCAAGGAGCAGGAAAAAGGCCACATGGCTGGAGAAAGTAGGGAATCTGTGGAGACAAGGGCAGGGTGCTTGTGGATTGGGTCATTCAGGACCTCAGAGGCCACAGGCAGGAATGGGCTCTCACGCCTAGTGAGGTGGAAGCCACGGAGGGTTCTGAGCAGAGGAGGGACACACGTGGGTTGGGGGTTTGCGGGCTCTTCTGGCTACTGGCCTAAGACTGAGAGCCGGGAAACGGGGGAAGAGCTGAGTGTACTGGTCCAGGCTGGTGAGGAGGTGGGTGGCTGTGGGCGACCGTGGTGGGGAGAGAGGCAGGGGGTCTTGGGTGTGACTTGCGGGCACACTGAGGGTGTCCCCCCACCTCCCCACTCTGGGTCGGCATGTTCCCCGGCCCACCGAATAGTGAGGCTTCCGCGCAGAGTCTCAGTAGGCCCACTGAGAGCACCTGCAGAGACTCCCTTCCCCCTCCTCAGCAGAGGCCGCTTCCTGTCCCAGACCCCAGTTTCCACTGCCCCCCGCCCTACAGACCTGTGGTTACCCCCTGCTGGCACGCTCTCCTGCCCGGGAGCACCCCCAGGCTTCTGCAGCCCCAAAAGCCGGCGCCAGTCCCCACCTGCCCCTGTGGTGCCCTTGCCACTCTTTCCAGCCTCCCCAGGGAAGGGGCTGCTGCGTTTCCTGGACCCCCGCCCTCCGTGGTCCCTGAGCTTCCCGCAAGGTCACCGTCACCAGCACCCTTCCTGCTGCAAGTCCAGGCAGCCCTGTCTCTTCCTTCTGGTGGAGGTTGGCTTCCTGAACTGCCTCGTTCTGGCTTCCGAGGCCCTGGTGCCCCGGGTCCCTTTCTGAAATCCGAGCCTTTGCTCTGCCTCCTTGGTGGAAGCCCCTGCCTGGGGAGGCTGGGCCCCTGCCTGGGGAGGCTGGTCCCCTGCTTTCACTGCCTGTGGTCGGGACTCTTCTCCGTCTGCTCAGCAGGCCCACGACCCTGCGGACTCTTCTGGACTGGGCCCCTGACCTCTGTCATCTCCCTGCCTTGGGCCCCTACCTGAAAATCCTGCTGCCCCCAAAAGCACCTGCATGTCCCACAGGGACCCTGGACTTACCAGGCTGCCCCCTTTGCTCCCCTGAGCCTCCCTCCCTCCTCAGTGCTGACCAGTCACCCAAGGCTATCAGAACTAAACATAGAGACCAGGCAGTGGCAGACTGTGGTGCACAGGCCAACCGCAGCCTGCAGGCCAGATCCACCATGGCTTGTTTTCACACACGGAGTTTCACTGACACATAGTCAGGGCCCTCTGTGGCATCATGTCTGTGGCTGCTCTGGGATGTGACAGAAGAGTTGATGCTCAGAACAGCGAACCCTCTGCCCCCGCGAAGGCAAGGGTAGTTTCTCCAGTATTGATCTTCACCCAGAGTTTGTTTTATGTCAGTCACCCCATTGCTTTCTACCCCGTGAGGTGCACCCAGAGAGTCCCATTCCACAGATGAGGGAGCCGAGGCCAGAGAGGTCACTGGCTTGCCCAGAGCCTCACAGTAGAGCTGGGTTGGCACTAGATCTCTGATTGCAGGCCCTGCGTGTCACCTGTGTCCCTTCCTCAGTCGGGGCCCCTTTCTGGCCTCCCTCTGTGGGGTCATGCTGACAACCAGCAGCCTTGGTAGGGATGCCCTTGTTTTGATGCCCTGCCCCCATGCCCTGTCCCCTCACCCCATCGATCTCATTGCCATTGCCCCAAGACCTTTGCCTTGGCCGTTCCCACTGCCCTGACCTGCTGCCCTGTGCTATTATCGGACCAGCCATTCTGGCTGCTGTGCCTTAGCCCCTCGGAGGCCACAGCCCTCCCCCGCAAGACTTCCAGCTTCCTTCTAAAGTTGAGGGCTCATCGCAGGGGACTAAACCCCAGCTTGAATCCTTGTCATAAAAAGTTTCCGGGCCAGCAGGACCCAGGGTTTCCAAATGGCAGAAGTCCTCCCCCTACCTCTAGCTCTGTCTCTTCCTCCCACCTCTGGCTCTGTCTCCTCCTCTGGGGCTTGTGCCCACCTGTGCCAGCGTAACCACTGGCAGCCAGGCTTTTGCAGCTCAGCAGCCCCAGTGAGGAGAGAGCACTGCTTTCCTGCCCCCCAGCACAGATCCCAGGGCAGGCTCCCCTCCCACTGGCTCATCCCAGGTCACACGGCTATCCACAAGCCAGTCTGCAGCCAGGGATTACAGTGAATGCTCTGACTGGTCAGCAAGAGCTGGGCTTGGCTTCTAGGTCCTAAGACCTGACTGTAAGGATGGCCAGCTGCCCTCAGAAATATGGGGGAGGGGTAACCATAAACAGTGGGGGGTGATTACTGAAAGGGCAGAGCTGCAAGTCATGATTACCCTTGTTCCCCATGTCCTGACTCCTGTTTTACAGTTGGGCACAGCACAGGATCCCCCAACTCAGACTTTGAAGGACAGTGCCAGTTCATCAGGGGTATGAGGGATGTGAGGTGTCTCTTAAGCTTGAGAGAAGGCTAGGAATCTCCCTTTTTGCTTTTCCTAGTTTCCACTGATTTAAAAGAAATTCAAACGAGGCATGATGGCTCACACCACAGTCTCAGCTGCGTGGGAGACTGAGGTGGGAGGATTGCTTGAGCCTCGACCTGCTGGACTCAGGCGAGATGCTTCTGCCTCAGCCTTCCAAGTAGCTGGAACCAGAGGCACACGCCACCATGCCCCACAAATTCTCTTATTTGTTGTAGTCCCAAAGTGCTGGATTGCAGATGTGAGGTATTGCACCAGCTTCATTTTTTAAATTATAGTGAAATATATGACACAAAATTTGCCATTCCTCATTTGTGTTGGGAACATTCAGCGTCTTCCTCGCTATTTAAAACTACAGTGTGTTGTTAACTATAGTCATTCTGCGGCAGCATAGAACAGAGAACTTATTTCTTCTAGCCACTTAACCTTTTTTTTTTTTTTTTTTTTTTGAGTTGGCGTCTCACTCTTGTTGCCCAGGCTGGCAAACAGTTCAATGGCGTTAAGTACATCCACAGTGTTGTACAACCACCGTCTAGTTCCAGAACATTCCATCACCCCAAAAGAGAACCTGTCCCCATTAGCAATCACTCCTCTGACAGCCATTAATCCGCTTTCCGTCTGTGGATTTGCCTATCTTGGACATTTCGTGAACGTAGAATCCTACAGTATGTGTGTGGCCTTTTGTGTCTGACTTTCTTCATCAGCATAGCATTTTTGAGCTTCATCTGGGTTGTAGCTTGTGGCAGGACCTCCTTTTAACAGTGGTGTGGATTCCCTTTTATGACTTTGGCAGGATTTATTTAACCAGGATACTATTTTTTCTATCAGGTTTTTGATATTTGTTTTCATTATTTCTAGGCACTTTTTACATATGGAGTTTGGCCTTTTGTGACAGATTTTTTTCCCCCTTCTATTATTCTAGGCCATGATTTATTTATTTATTTACTTATTTGTTTGGTTGTTTGTTTAGAGTTGGGGTCTCCCTCCAACACCCAGGCTGGAATAGTGGCACAGTCACAGCTCACTGTAGCCTCGACCTCCTGGTGCTTTTTTTTCCAGGCCATTATTTATTTATTTATTTGGAGGCGGGGTCTCCCTCTGACACCCAGGCTGGAATAGTGACACAATCATAGCTCACTGCAGCCTTGACCTGGACTCAAATGATCCTCTCCCAGGCCATGCTTTAGAAAATGAATTCAGAGCTGGGCTCGGTGGCTCAGCCTATAATCCCGTGCCTTGGGAAGCTGAGCTGAGTGAATTGCCTGAGCCCGCGGGTTCGAGACCCGCCTGGACAACTTGGTGAGACCCCATCTCTACAATAAATCAAAAATTAGCCGGGCGTGGTAGTGTGTGCCTGTAGTTCCAGCTACCTGGAAGGCTGAGGCGGAAGGATCGCCAGAGCCCAAGCAGGTCGAGGCTGCAGTGGCAGGGAGCGGCCACTGCACTCCAGTCTGGGCAACAGAGTGAGACTCCAACTAAAAAAAAAAGAAAAGAAAGTGAATTCAGGCCCAGCATGATGGTTCACACTTGTAATCCAAGCATTTTGAGAGACCGAGGCAGGAGGATGCTTGAGGCCAGTTCAAGACAGACCTGGGCAACATAGCAAGACTCTGCCTCCAACAACAACAACAAAAAAAAAAACCCCCAAAAGAAACTGTACTCAATCGTCTGGGCTTTGCCTGCCTCTTTGCTGCAGCAAGCTTCCTTTCAGGTGGCAGCAAGCTTCCTTTCAGGTGGGTCTGGGCAGACTCGGGGCCCGTTGCCCTTTGGAGGTGCAGAATCAGAGGACAGCAGTACATTTGGACCAGATTCCCAGAGGGGCAGGGCTGAGTGGGGCATCTGGGGGCAGCCAGCCTGGCTTGGGCCTTGACTGCTCCCCTCATTGGCTGCCTTCACCAGCCTGAGCCTCGGGGACCCCTGAGGCCCTCATCGCTGACAGGGACCGTGTCAGCCGGGTCTGCTGGGACACTGTGGAATCTCCCGGGGTGCCCCAAGGCTCTGCAGAAGAAGTACCAGCTGTTGTTATTATCTTGTTTTTAGAGGAACAAGCTGAAGCCTAGTATACAGTAGGTGCTTAATCACTGGAGCCACAGCTGTGGCTGCCTTTTCCTCCACCCGGGCTGGGTGGAGATGTGAGAGGCAAAAGAGGGACTGTTGGAACAGATGCAGCTGCATCTCAGTCCCTCCGTGTGGCCGGCCCCTCCTCCCGGACTGTCCTTGGGCCTGAAGCCTCGCCCACCCCCCAGACTTGCCCCCCAGTTGCCTCTGCCAGGCCCTAGTTGTTCAAACGGAAGGAGTCAGGGTCTTCTCTCTCTGCCCTGCCCCCACACCTGACCTGTCTGCAAGCCCATCAGCTGCCCTGAGAATCTTCCAGAGTTGGCTCCTCTCTGCCTCTTCCTCGACTTCCACCCTCGTCCCGCCGTGGCCCCAGGTGGGGCCTACACTCCTCTGCGCACGTCCCGCCCTCCCCACGCCGGGGGGGTCCTCGGCCCGCTCCCCCCACATGCCCTGCCCTCCCCCCACTCTGCCTTCTCCCTGTCCCTGTTCCTCCCAGCAGCCCCCTGGGCTGGGCTTCAGCCAGGCATCTTGTTTCTCGTCCGTCCTTCCCCCGCAGAGTACAGGACCCCTGTCATCTCTTCCCCAGCTGTGTGTCAGTGTGGGGTCGGGCACACAGCAGGCACTTGGTGGTGAGCGGCGAGGGGTCCTGTGGGGCATTGAGGGTGGCCGTTTTGGGGGAGCCGGTGGGCAGGCCACAAGGTGACGGAGCGGGCCCTCCACAGAGCAGCTGGCCGCCTCCAAGGCCCAGAGGGAGCAGGAGCTGGCAGCCGATGCCTTCCAGGAGCTGGACGATGACATGGATGGGACGTGAGTGTCCTGGTCCGCGGTCCCTTTCCCCACCGCGACTTGGGAAACCAGCCAGAGCCCTTCTCCCCTGAGGGCCTGAAGCATTTTCAGGGCGGGCCCTGGCAGGCAGAGTGGGCAGGCCCCATGGTGTGGCGGACCTCATCCCGCCTGCCTGCTCTGCTGTCCCACAGGGTCTCAGTGGCCGAGCTGCAGACCCACCCGGAGCTGGACACGGATGGGGACGGAACGCTGTCAGAGGCGGAAGCCCAGGTACCCAGCTGCCTTTGGCCTGCGACTTCTAGGGCCATTGTCCAGGGCGGCCCTGGGGCAAAGGGGACTGGGGAGGGCTCCTGCCTGCCCCATGATGCCTCCCTGGTGAGTGTGAGCCCAGATGCCAGCTGCCCAGGGCTGCATCTCCCCGCCGGGTGGGGCCCAGGATAAAGCCTTTGTCCCTGTGTCTGCTCCACCCTGTGTCCCCCTGTCCCCTCCAGCGTGTGCATCTGATGCCTCTCCTCACCTGCCCAGGTCCTGCTCCCAGCCTTCTGCTCAGCCCTGCCTATTGTCCCCCCTCAGGCTCCACCTGACTCTGTCTCAGTTTCTCCCCTGGTCTCCAGCCTGCGTCCCCTCTGGCTTCTCACAGGCCTGTGTGGCCCCCGCATGACCCTGGCCTGATCATGAGGACTCAGGGCCCGGCCCGCCCGCGCCTGGCACCACAGCCCGAGTGCCTGGGGTGGATGGTGAAGGGGTGGGAGGACATGGGGGCCCCGATCCTGACGCCGCTCCCAACACAACAGGCCCTCCTTGGGGGTGATGCGCAGACGGACGCTCCCTCCTTCTTCGACCGCGTCTGGGCCGCCATCAGGGACAAGTATCGGTCTGAGGTGAGTCTGCAGGGGGAGGGATACGGTCCTGCCCCCACCCGCCCCCACTGTTTCACAAAGGAGCTGCCTTCAGCCCTGGCACTCGGCCAGCCTGGCCAGCTGGGTGGCCCAAGCACCCCGGCGGAGGTCCCCCCCCCCCGCTCCAGCTGTCCATCTTTCCCTGCTGGCCCCTCAGGAGGGGTGGAGACACCCAGGCCACACCCCTTAGGCTATGGTTGCGACTTGTGGACCAAGCTCAAGGGGTGGGAACAGACAGACCCCCGAGTCCACAGCACCGACCATCCCGCTCATCCACCAGGCGCTGCCCACAGATCCGCCAGCGCCCTCTGCCCCAGACTTGACAGAGCCCAAGGAGGAGCAGCCCCTGGTGCCCTCGCCACCCATGGAGGAGGAGGAGGAGGAGGAAGAGGAAGCTGAAGAGGAGGAGGAGGAGGAAGATGATTCCGAGGTGCAGGGGGAGCAGCCCAAGGTGTGTGTTTGGAGGATAAGTGGGGACAGAGGGTGGGGAGGGGCTGCTCGCTGACTCTGCCCCTCCCCCAGGAGGCCCC
>NW_007097650.1:22504-27719 GCF_000164805.1 Carlito syrichta
CAGCTGCCCAGGAGGCCCGCAGCAAGTTCGAGGAGGCGGAGCGCTCCTTGAAGGACATGGAGGAGTCCATCAGGTACCGGGGCTGGGGAGGGCGGCCCTCTGGCGGCCCCACCGCCCAGTCTGGCCTTCTGTGTCTGTCCTCCTGCGTCAGGCTCTGACGTCCTCAGCTGCCCCTAACTGCCCTGCCTCCCCTCAGGAACTTGGAGCAGGAGATCTCCTTTGACTTTGGCCCCAACGGGGAGTTCGCCTACCTGTACAGCCAGTGCTACGAGCTCACCACCAACGAGTGCGTGTGGGCGTCAGGGGACAGAGGCCCCATGGCCGAGTGGGAGGCGGGTCGGCCTGGAGGCGGGTGGGGCCTGCGGGGTTCCCGAAGGGCTGTCTGGGTGCAGGGATCCCGCTCTGCTGCCCACCCTGCGGGAAGCAGGAAGTAGGCCCGGTGTTGGGTCAGTCCGTGGGCTTGCGGCGCCCTGTGTGCCAGGAGGCTCCCGCCACCCTGCTCCCCCAGGTACGTCTACCGGCTGTGCCCCTTCAAGCTCGTCTCGCAGAAGCCCAAGCCGGGCGGGTCCCCCACCAACCTTGGGTGAGTGGGCTCAGCTTTCCTTCCCTCTGCTCCTCCCGGTGCCCCAGCCCACTGGGCTTCAGCACCCGACTCTCCCGCAGCACCTGGGGCTCCTGGGCTGGCCCCGAGCACGACAAGTTCAGCGCCATGAAGTATGAGCAGGGCACGGGCTGCTGGCAGGGCCCCAACCGCTCCACCACCGTGAGTGCCGGCGGGGTTGGGGGGGGGTGGCCGGTGGGAGGGGCCCGGACCCGGGCCCTTGGGGTGGCCTGAGTGCTGCCTGCTGTTCTAGGTGCGTCTGCTGTGCGGGAAGGAGACCATGGTGACCAGCACCACTGAGCCCAGCCGCTGCGAGTACCTCATGGAGCTGATGACACCGGCCGCCTGCCCGGAGCCGCCGCCTGAGCCTCCTGCTGATGGCGACCACGATGAGCTCTAGCCGGCCAGTGCAGAGGTGGGTTGAGACATGTCTGCCACCTCACTTTGTAGGGACCGAGGAAGGTGGGTCCACATTGAACCCCTCCTGGCCTGTATCTCAGCTTTTTCCTTTAAGTTTTTTAAGAAATGGAGATGGAATCTTGCAATGCTGCCCAGGCTGGTTTTGAACTCTTGGCCTCAAGCGATCCCTTGCCTCAGCCTCTCAAGGTGCTGGGGTTATAGGCGCGTGCCACCCTGCCTGGCGTGTGGCCCCAGCTTCCCAATGTGGTCTTTTCTGCACACTAGAACCTCAAGAAGGCTTGAAACCAGCTCCTTCAGAGCCGTGGACCAAGGCCTGCCCCTGGACCTGCCTGCCCTTCTCTGGGCACAAGACCTGTGGGGGTCCCTGTGCCTGCTGCCCCCGGGGCCCGGTGGGGAAGAGCCACGCTCCCAGGCCCCAGCCGCCTCCGAGGAGGGATCAAGGAGCTCGCCCTCCTGGCACCCTCGCCACGGCTGGTCAAGTCACCCGGCCCCTGCTCTTGCCTGCCTTCCTGGTGGGGATGAGGGAGTGTCTTGACCTGTGACCTGAAAACAATAAAGGTGATCCCCCACCCGAACTGTGGCTGCCTCGCTTTGCCGGCGCGCGTAGGGTGAATGTGGGGAAGACTGTCTGCAGGTCCTGCAGGGCTTCCCCACCGTCGAGGGGTGGGGTGTCCCGGGGGAGGCCTTGTCAGCCTGGCCTGCCCCCAGAGATGCCCAGTGGATGGGCCTTGGGCCGTTCCCATCAGCCTCCCTTGTGTCCTACCCTCCCCGAGTCTCACCCGACCTCGCCCCCACTGGATTAAAAACGACGCTCACAGCCCTGGCCCCCACTTACTTGGTTTCTCCCCACTGGCTTTGACGCCCCTCCCCTGGCTCCACCCCCACTAGATCAGGGGCCCCTCCCGCCCCGACTCCGCCCCATCCCTGGCTCCACCCCATCCCGCCTTTCCCACCCGACTGCCCCATTTGGGCTCTGGCCCGCCCCCGCCTCCGCCCCCTCCCCGCTCGCCGACCGTCCCTCCCCGCGTGACCAGATCGGCTGTCCCAAGCCTGATCTTCCCTCTGGCCCGCCCCCTGTCTGAGGCTCCGCCCCCTCCCCTTGGCTCCGCCCCCTGCAATGCTCTGCAGGGCTCACAGGTAGGATGTCAGCACGCACAGATAGCCCGAGGCGGTAAGATTCTGAACTTTTATTTTCTGGCATGAAAAGTACAAATAATTAAACAATTCCATGTAAAAGTCTGTTACCGCGGCCAGGCCTGTAATCCCGGTAATAAATAGTCTAAACGCAACGCAAAGTGTTCTTGTTGGGTTTTTTTTTTTGTCTTTTTTTTTTAACAGTTCTTTCACCTCCAACATGGACTTTGTCGTGATTTGAAACCTTCCGAATAAATAACAGGATGAAGGGAGGGCTGGAGGGGCTGAGCCCCCTCCCCCGGCCCTGGCCCTACCCCCAGGGTCTTGGAAGACCCAAGGACCCCTCTCTGGGAGCCCTGGCCTGGCCCCCAGGGGTGAGGGGCTGGCCTCCAGGGAGGGGGCCTGGCTGGGCTGAGTTTTGTGTTTTAGAAAAAGAAGTCCCCCTCCCAGTCTCGGGGGTCGCGACAGGGGCCTAGGCCTCTGTGGGGGGTGTGGGGAGATGCCCCCTCTCTGCAGCCTGGCCCCCCCAGGGTGGGGGACAAACCCAGCCCTTATTGCTCAGACGCCTCCTGCACGCGTGCGGAGGGCGGAGGGGAGAAAGCCCCAAGAAACAGCGGGGGAGACGGGGGGACCCGCAGGGGGGTGGTCCCCGCCCTGCTGGAGGGGAGGGGGCGAGGGCAGGGAGGACTTAAAACCACAAGAATAAATAGGTTCGTGTATCAAGAACAAGCTAGGGTTTTCACCAGCTAAATAGGACTGAAAAAATTCTCAAGACAAGAGCAAAAATAATCCCATGGAGACCCCGGGAGGGGGGGACAGTCGCCAGCCACGGGGACCGCCCCGCGGAGCACACGCCCCCGGGTGCCACATGGCTACCATTACTGTTATTAATAATTATTACTTTAATGACTCCACTTCCCCTTTTATAAATAAATTAGGCATAACCACATCTCGGCAAAACTTAAAGAAACAAAGAGAACATCGTCGTTCCTTTAACTTGCAAACTGGATGAAATAACAGAAATATACACAAATGTCCTTACAGGGCAACAGGGCAATAAATAGTTAACATAGCAATAAGTTAAAACTACAAGAAGCTAAATTCAGCAAAAAAGTACAAGAAAGTTAACTGGTGCCAGTTTATGTCTTTTTTTTTCCTTTTTTAAAAATCTCTTCTGTGTGTGTGTGTTTTTTTCTTTTTCTGTCGCTTTTTTTTTTCCTCTTCTGTTTGTGTTTTTTTGTAGCTTTTTTGATTTTTTTTTTTCTTTTTGTTCCTTGCAGCAGAAGCTCCACAGACGTTTAATAACAACACCGGGAGGGGTGGGGGAGAGAGAGCTGGACACTCAAGAGGGACCAAGGCCAGACACCGGGGGCAGGGGAGGGACGTGGGGGAGATGACTTAACTACAGCTAAAGTAGGGGCTTTGCAGTTCTCGGTTCTGATGGGCCCGAGGGTGGAGCTCCGGCCTGTGGCTTCTGTTGGAATTCATTTTGTAAAAAGAAAACTAGGGAGATGCCAGGTCCAGACAGAAGCCGGGGCTGGGGCTCGGAATGGCGGGGGGCGGTGTACACTGCCCTCACCCATCTGGAAAGACGAAAAACCCAACAAACCGAAAGGGGTAAGGGACAGGTGGACAGGGAGGGTGTCTGGGGCCAGGCCCCTGGGCCTGTCCACCAGGGCCTGGCAGGGGTGCTGGGGGCTTGCTGCTGGGGAGGCTGGGCCCTGGTGGGGGAGGCTCAGGGCTGGGCCTCCCCCTCGGCTCCGTGGGCCAAGGCCTCGGCCCAGGGAGGCTGAGCCCCGGGAACGGGGGGGTCCTTTGGCCTCAAGTATTGGGGGTGGCTGCCTCCAGCCCTCCATGATGCCAGAGTGGACCGAGGTATTGTGTGTCTGGATGCATGGACGCTGCGTGAGCGCGCCTGTGTTCGTGGGCAGCAAGGAGACCCCCCGAGGGTCCCGGAGAGAGCTCTGCAGAGAGCCTGGGGTCAGGGTATGGGGGCCCAGAGAGCACAGGGATGATGGGGTGGGGCCTGGGGTGGGGCCTCCTGCCTGGGCCGTGGGATGCCATGGCATGCCTCTGTCCCTGGGTGTCACTGGCGTTTCTCTGTGGGTGTCCAGATTTGATGTCCAAGTCTATCTGTCCACTCCCACCCAAGCACATGGATGGGGGGCCGTATTCGCGTGCCCACGTGTTTGCATGTCCACGTTGACGCAGCCCCAGCCCCTGTCCCTTGCCATCCGTCCCTGTCCACGTGTCTGACTTTGGCCAATGAGTCCCCTACAGTCTCCCGGGCGTGTCTCTGCATCTGTCTGCATGTTCCCGTGGTATGTCTCTCGTGGCGGTGTCTCTGTGGCCCCGTGGACTCCCCGATCCTAAGACCTGCTCCCTGGCCTCCCCCGCCCCAGTTGGTAAACATAACCTGCCAAAATATTTTCTTTTTTTTTTTTGTCTTTTTTTTTGTTTTTTTTTCAAGTTCAAGAATCCCCAGTAAAAATTCTCCACGAGATCTTTTTCCCTTTTTACAAAAATAGAGTTTTTCTTCCCCTCCCACCCCCCCTTTTTTTTTCATTTTGTCTCTGCTTCCAGCCCCACCGCCCTCTCCCCACATTCCACCAAGGGGCTCTGGGCCGGGGGTGCCCACACCCCTCCTCACAGCTCGCTTTTTTGGGGATTTTTAAACCTGTTTCCCTCCCCACCCCCAGGCCCACCTAGGTGCTGGGGAGGCCTGGGACAAGGGGGTCTGGGTGGCCCCCAAGCCACACCGTGGAGCGTGGTTGAGGGTGGGGGAGGGGGCACATCTCTGCATTCTTTTTAGCCAAAAAAAAGGAACAAAAGCCTTCGCCATGAACCAAACCAAGATGAGAGAGTGAACAGCCCAGCCTGGGGGTTTGTTGGTGGGGGGAGGAGGATGGGGTGGGAGACCCCTGGGCACACCCCTTCCCCGCAGACCCTCCTGTCCCCAGTGCTCACCCTGTGGTTTCCGCAGGGAGGTGGGGCCCTGGCGTCGTTCGTAGGCCGGCCTGTCTCTTGGGCCGCTTCTCTTCTCTCTCTCTCTCTCTCTCT
>NW_007097650.1:27849-35815 GCF_000164805.1 Carlito syrichta
TGCCCGGGGGGGGGTGGGGGTGGGCGGGGGGCAGCTCAGGCCTTGTGCTGTTTGCTGGTCTTGAAGGACACCTGCAGCACGCGCTCGCCCAGGCGGTAGCCGTTGAGGCTGGCGATGGCCATGGCCGCCTCGTCGTAGTTGGTCATGGTCACGAAGCCGAAGCCTTTGCACTTGTTGGTGGTGAAATCGCGGATGACCTTGAC
Source organism: Carlito syrichta (assembly GCF_000164805.1). Lineage (NCBI taxonomy): Eukaryota > Metazoa > Chordata > Mammalia > Primates > Tarsiidae > Carlito > Carlito syrichta. The sequence goes on from NW_007097650.1 coordinate 28,053, forward strand.
GTTGGTGACTGCCCCAAAGGGCCCGAACAGCTGCCACAGCACGCTCTCATCCGCCTCCGGCGACAGGTTGTACACAAAGATGCACCAGCCGGCACCCGCGGCGCCCCCGGACAGGCCCACGCCCGCCAGACCACTCATGCCGTCGATGGCGATGGGCGAGAACCTGGCGATGAGCGACAGGGGACTACTTTGGGGGTCACGCGGGCTCCGCCCTGACCCCCCGCACACCTCCGACCCGGCGGCCCCAACGTCCTCAGGGCCCCGAGGGGGCCGTGACTTTGGAGCTGTGCGGTTCTCACACTGTGTTGACCTGCTGTGGCCTAGGCATCCACACCTGATCCCCCCGGAACCCCCGTTCTGACCTTCTGCCTCCACCTGACACCCCAACTCTGACCTGCCGACCCCACCTGAAACCCCAACTCTGACCCTTGGACCCCATCCAAAACCCCAGTTAGTGACCCTCTGATCCCACCTGAAACCCCAACTCTGACCCTCTGATCCCATCTGAAACTCCAACTCTGACCCTCTGATCCCATCTGAAACCCCAACTCTGACCCTCTGATCCCATCTGAAACCCCAACTCTGACCCGCTGACCCCACCTGAAACCCCAACTCTGAGCCTCGGACCCCACCTGAAACCCCAACTCTGACCCTCGGACCCCATCCAAAACCCCAGTTAGTGACCCTCTGATCCCATCTGAAACTCCAACTCTGACCCTCTGACCCCACCTGAAACCCCAACTCTTAGCCTCTGACCTCTCTGAAATCTCAACTTTGACCCTCTGACCCATCTGAAATCCTAGCTCTGACCCTCTAACCCCACCTGAAACCCTAACTCTGACCCCCTTACACAACCGCCCCTGACCCGTCTTAACCTCTGACACCCCCAAACATAAGCCTGCAACCCATGATCCTGCCCTGAGACCTGGCCTCTGCCCTGACCTTGTGACCTTTGACCCCACCTGCCCTGTTGATTTCAACCCCTCTGGCTGCCACCTTTCCCTCCATACATTTTCTCACCTGAATCCCACCTCTGCCCAGCTCCGCCCCGACCCTGGGCAACTCTGCCTGCATTTTGTCTGAGTGGCCGCCCTGCCCGTGTGGCTCACCCTGGAAGGGCAATATGTGAGCATATCCATGAGGCGCCCTCTCCCATTATTCAGGTCTCAGCACAACTGTCACCTCCTCAGGGCAGCCTCCTCTGACCCCATAGAGTGACCGGCCTCTTTCATCTGCCTCTTCCTACTCAAATCATAACCTATTATCGGCTCTGTCTTCCCTCCAGGGTTTGTTCAGTCCAGGACACACCTAAAAGGCTCTTGGCAGGAGTTTGTTGAGGGGATTGATGAAATGCTACAGAGGTGTTTGTTGAATAAAGTAATGGAGAGACAGAATGGAGGCCACTCACATGCCTCACTGGCAACCCAGGCCTCAGATGAGGCCCCTCAGCTGGGCAGAGAGGACCAGAGGGCTGAACTGTTCAGCCTTGACCTCTGGGGACGAACTGCTTGCTCCCTGCTTGGAGCTTGGCACAGGCTGTTCCTGCTGCCAGGAACTCTGCCTCCTTGCTGCTCTGTCTTCAGGCCTCTGCACAGAGGTTGCCTCAGACTGGTCAGGGGTCTCTGCTGAGTCTCCATCACCCCTTGTCCTGCCCCTGCACAGCCCTAGTCGCTGTTCATTTGTCTGTCTCCTCCTTGCCTACGCTGAGATCTTTTTTCTTTCTTTCTTTTTGAGCTGAGTCTCACTCTGCTGCCAGGCAGCCTCAACCTTCTGGACTCAGGCAATCCTGCTGCCTCAGCTGCCCAAGTAGCCGGGACTACAGGCATGTGCCACCACACCTGTCTATTTAATTTAATTAATTTATTTATTTTGAGTTGGAGTCTCACTGTGTTGCCCAGGCTGGAGGGCAGTGGCACACTCACAGCCACCCCAGCATCGACCTGCAGGGCTCTGGCGATCCTCCTGCCTCAGCCTTCCAAGTAGCCGGAACTACAGGTGCACACTACCACACCTGGCTAATTTTTTATTTATTGTAAAGACGAGGTCCCGCCAAGTTTCCCGGGCTGGTCTCAAACCTGCAGGCTCAGGCAATCCACTCCCCTCGGCCTCCCAAAGTGCTGGGATTACAGGCTGAGCCACTGAGCCAGGCTCACCTGGGTATTTCAAAAACTTTTTTTTGTAGAGAAGAGAGCTCACTGTTGCCCAGATGGCCTCGAACTCCTGGGCTCAAAGATTCTCCTGCCTTGGCCTCCCAAAGTGCTGGGATTACAGGTAAGATCTTCTTCAAAAGAAAAATTTTAGAGACAGCGTCCCACTCTGTATCCCAGCCTGGAGTGCAGTGGTGTGATCACAGCTCACCGCAGCCTCGACCTCCTGGCTCAAGTGATTCTCCTGCCTCAGCTGAGATTACAGGTGCGCACCACCATGTCCAGCTAATTTTTTATTTTTTGTAGAGGCGGGGTCTTGCTATGTTGCCTGAGATCGTGCTAGTGTTGGGCTGAGATCATGAATAACAGTAACAGTAATCATCATGGTGCCTACCTTTTATTGAGCACTCACTATGTGCCAAGCACTGGACTCACCACCATGAGGGACCAAGTCTGGCTGGGCCACGCTGGATCCAAGCCCAGTGCCCAGCACTCAGCATGAGCTAAGCTCAACAGCTTATGTAATAAACACGTGGGACCGTCACAAGGTCAGGGACTTGGACAAGGACTTGAGGGACCTGAGGCTGCAGAGGCCTTAAGGTGTGTCCCCAACTTTGGGGTGGAAGGGGTGACCGTGACCCTTGGCAAAGACGATCAGTAGCGGCCTGGGGAACGCAGACCTAGGGAGCCAGAGTGCATGACTGTGTCCTGGGTAAAGCAGACTGGCTTTCACTGAGATGGCATACACGGAAGGGGGCCTTAGGCAGCCCCCTGCACCCATATTTTGCAGCAGCCCCTTCTAGACATTTCCCATGCCCTATACCCCCCAAAGAAGTGACTTTACAGGGCAGAGAGGTCCTGAGATGTAGAACACCTGATCTGTTTATTCTAGAGACAGGGCTTCACTCTGTGTTTCGGACTGGAGTACAGTGGCACCACCATAACTCACTGCAGCCTCCACCTCCTGGGCTCAAGGGATCCTCCAACCTCAGCCTCCCAGGTAGCTGGGACTACAGGTGCTACCACACCTGGCTAATTTTTATTTTTTATTTTTTACAGAGATGGAGTCTGTGTTGCCTAGGCTGATCTCAAACCCCTGGCCTTAAGCAATCCTCCCACCTCAACCTCCTAAAGTGCTGGGATCACACTTGTGAGCTACCATGCCTGGCCTCTATGTCACACCTCTTAATGGCCATGCTATTCCCAGGCCCGAATAGACACGGCTAAACTGGCAGCAGTCCTGAAGGCAAAGCGGGGGAGGGGGACACATCAGGCCAGGGCCACTGGGGTGTAGGGACAGCGGGGAGGGGGCACTGTTACCTCTTGACACCGTAGGCCATGTTGAGCAAATTGTCCAGCCTGTGGAGGCAGAAGCGGTGGTCAATGGTGGCCTGGCCGCACACCCCTGTGCTGCGATGCCCGCCAGCCAGCCTGTCCTCTCCACCCCCACCCCGCAGGCCTGCAGCAGAGCCCTGCCCCCGCCTGCCTGCTCCCCGCCCGGCTGGACACCGCCTGGCACGGAACCGCGGGCACTCGGGCACTGCCTCTCGCCCGGCCTGCTGCTGCCCAGCCTGCCCCAGCGTCCTCGTTCTTTCCCTCCCAGCCGGCAGGCCCCGTCTGGACCCAGGAGTCGGGATCTCCGGGGAAGGGTAATTCCTAACAAAGGCGACAGTGACAACCACAGCCAGCTCTCGGAGCACTGGAGTAGGGGGGTAACTCACCACAGTCACCCAGGGGCTCACAAGGGACTTCCATTGTCCCCAGTTGGAGTGACCAACAACTTCAAATCAGGATCCTGGGTTCGAATCTCTTCTCTGCTCTATTTGGGCTGGGCAAGCCACAGCCTCCCTGGGTCCCCATAGCCTAGACCTGCTGGGCTCAGGTGATTCTTCTGCCTCAGCCTTCCAAGTAGCTGGAACTACAGGTGTGCAACACCATGCCCAGATAATTTTTTGATTTACTGTAGAGACGAGGTCTCGTCAAGTTGTCCAGGGTGGTCTGGAACCCCTGGGCTCAGGCAATCCCCTTGCCTCCACCTCCCAAAGTGCTGGGATTACAGGCGTGAGCCACCGTGCCTGGCCACCAAATCCTGAATGCGAATAATGCTAAGCAGAGTGACAACACACGTTGAGTGCCTGCTGTCTACAAAGGCCTGGCCTCGGTTCCTCCTAGACCTTCCCTTCCTGGGGGTGGGCACGGTCCCAGCATCCCTCCACTTTGCAGAAGTGGGGTCTGAGGGGGCAGCTGCAGGCAGGGCACCCGGGCGGGTGGTGGGGGCTCACCGGAAGCGCTGCGTCTGATGGTGCAGGGGGCCTGCGTAGCGCCGCGCCGACGACTGGTAGAGGTGAGTGAGCAGGGCCTGCCCTGTCTTCTGACTCGGGTTGTTTGCGAACTTGACCGTGATGGGCTCCGCCGCACCCAGCGGCTTCTGCCCGTTCAGTCCTTTGATGGCCTCCTCGGCCTCAATCCTCTTGTCAAAGCGGATGAATCCCACGCCCCGAGAGACACCTGCCAGGGCACGAGGGTGCCGGTTATGAGGACCCTATTCCCTTCAGTGTGACCCCCCTGTTCTCCTTGCCCCGGGATTCACGGTTTCTCCAGTTGCGCCCCACACACCTGCCGCTGCGCCCTTTGGCCCGGCCTTCGTGGGTCCTCCCTTTCCGGGCATTCCCGGTTTCTCCCCTTCCCCGGGGATTCTCGATCCCTCCCTTTGGCCCTCGCCCGGTGCCCCCGCCTCTTCCAGGTGTGTCTCCCCGGCAGCCTGACCTGTGACCTGGTCCACGAGGATGCGTGAAGTGATGATGCGTCCGTATTGGGAGAAGAGCTGCTCCATCTCCTTCTGGCTCATGGTCTTGGGGAGCCCGCTGACGTACAGGTTGGCATCCCGGATGGATGCCGAGCTGGGCCTGGCATAGGACACCTGGGCGGGGTCAGATGGACAGGGGCGAGGAGAAGACCCATTTCACAGGCAGAGAGGGTGAGGCCGCGCCCAGACCCCCACCCTGGCCGAAATGCCGCAGCCATTCACTCGACAGACACCCCTTGAGCTGTCACCACGGGTGGGGCTGAGCCCGGAGGCGAGGACACGCCTACGTGGAGGGGGAAGTCTGTCGCCTGTGGAGCCACACGTCTCCCTGGGGGCCTTGGGGATCTCGAGCACCCAGCTCACACCCTCACGCTTGACCGCCTACTAACAAACATCGACTCTCTCTTCCCAGCTACGCTGGGCCCCTCAGGGACACTCAGGTCCTTAGCCACCAACTCCAAGCCGACGACTCTCAGGTGTCACCCCAATCCACACACTTGTGTGGCCCGTGCCTCCATGGGCACCCACAGTCGACACAGCCGCCTATGCCTCCAGCCTGCTCCAGTTCTGACCTCCCAAGTGCTAGGGACCCCAAGCCCAGCTTGTCCTCGACACACCTGTCTTTCACACTCACCTCCAATCCCACATCAACCTCCTCCTCCGTAGTCCAGCTCCTTCCCTTACCTCCAATGCCCCTCTGCCACTGACACCTGGAGCAGCCTCAGCCTGGTCCCCAGGTCCCACCCCCAGTCTGTTCCCCGTAAAGCAGCCGGGGGGCACCTGTGAGCACCAAAGCCAGGTCACATACCTGCTCTGCTCAGAACCCTCCAGGGCTCCCACCTTCCTTAGCGTGAAAACCAACATCCTTCCCTCAGCCACACACCAAGTGCTCCACCCTCTTCCCCACTCCTCCCTGCCCTCATGTCCCCCCACGTTCCCTCCCAATCGGCCTGTTCCAGCCTCTTCCATTTTCTTTTCTTTTCTTCTTTTTTTGTTGAGTCAGAGTCTCACTGTCATCCAGGCTGGAGTGCAGTGGCATGCTCACAGCCACCGTAACCTCAACTTGCTTGGCTCAGATGATCCTTCTGCTTCAGCCTTCCAAGTAGCTGGAACTATAATCACGCACCACCACACCCAGCGAATCTTTTTTTGCAAGTGAGAAGGATTTATTGAGAGGACAGAAGAGCTGTCACGGGGGAGGGGACCCAAGAAGGTTGCCCTAATTTTTTGATTCATTGTAGATACGAGGTCTTGTCAAGTCGCCCAGGCTGGTCTCAAGCCCTGGGCTCAGGCCATCCTCTCATCTTCACCTCCCAAAGTGCTGGGATGACAGGCTTGAGCCACCGCACCTGGTGCAGCCTCCTCCATTTTCCCCAAACACTCAGGGCCTGTGCACTTGCTGTCTGGAATTCCCGAATCCTTTTTTCCTCCTCCTTCTCCAGGTATTGGTTTAAACATCTCCCTGTCCTTTCCCATCTGGATTTTCTCCCTCACATTCACCCATTTTATTCTTTCTCAAAGCACTTCTCTCATTTAGGAATTAGATACTTTTTAGCACCATCATTCAATTCCTGTTCTAATTATGGTCCAACTCCACAATGAAACTATCTGCAACTGTTTAAAAAATGGTGGGCAGAGTGCAGTGGCTCAGGCCTGTAATCCCAGCACTTGGCTAAGAAGGGAAGACAGCTTGAGACCTGGAGTTTAAGACCAGCCTGGGCAACATAGCAAGACCCCAGGGCTTAAAAAAAAAAAAAAAAAAAAAAAAAAAAAAAAAAAATATATATATATATATATATATATATATATTAGCCAGGCGTGGTGGCACCTGTAGTTCCAGTTACTCTGGAGACTGAGATAGAAGGATCACTTGAGCCCAGGAATCAAGGTTGCAGTGAGCTATGATCATGCCACTGTGCTCCAGCCTGGGCAACAGAGCAATAGGCTCTTAAAAAAAAAAGTTGGGCTGGGCACGGTAACTCCTGCCTATAATCCCAGCACTTTGGGAGATAGAAGTGAGAGCATTCCCTGAACCCAGAGGTTTGAGACCAGCCTGGGCAACATGGCAAGACCTCATCTTTACAATAAATCAAAAAATTAGTAGGGCATGGTGGCATATGCTTGTAGTTCCAGCAACTTGGAAGACTGAGGCGGAAGGATCACCTGAGCCCAGCAGGTCGTGGCTGCAGTGGCTATGGGCATGCCACAGCACACCAGCCTGGGTGACAGTGAGACTCCTACTCAAAAAAAGAAAAAGGTGGATGTGTATCTTTATTTCTCTGAAACAGTGATGAGTATTGTAAAGTGGGGGAAAGAAAAGTCTATTTACAACGCAGCGAGTACTGTGTGAGTGTATCTCACTGTGTGTGGATCAGTGTCCTGGAAGTATGGTCAGAGGCCCGCTCCCCCAACGCCAAGTGGCTGACCTGTCACTGGGGCTGGGTCAGGGGGGTATGAGCAGCGCTCCCTCTTGTTCCTGTGATGTCTATTTTCTTTTCTTTTTTTTTTTGAGTTGGAGTCTCTCTCTGTCGCCCAGGCCGGAGTGCAGTGGCATGCTCACGGCCACTGCAGCCACAACCAGCTAGGCTCAGGCGATCCTTCAGTCTCAGCTTTCCAAGTAGCTGGAACTACAGGCGCATGCTACCACACCTGGCTTATTTTATTATTTACTGTAGAGACGAGGTCTCACCAAGTTGCCCAGGCTGGTCTCAAGCCCCTGAGCTCAGCAATCCTCTCACCTCAGCTTCCCAAAGTGCTGGGATTACAGGCTGAGCCACTGAGCCTGGCCTTCTTTTTTTTTTTTTTTTTTT
>NW_007097650.1:35835-38114 GCF_000164805.1 Carlito syrichta
TCGAGTTGGAGTCTCACTCTGTCATCCAGACTGGAGTGCAGTGGCCGCTCCCGGCCACTGCAGCCTCGACCTGTTGGGCTCCGGCGATCCTTCCGCCTCAGCCGTCCGAGTAGCCGGAATTACAGGCGCGCGCTACCATGCCCGGCTAGTTTTTTTTTTTTTATTTATTGTAGAGATGAGGTCTCACCAAGTTGCCCAGGCGGGTCTCGAACCCGCGGGCTCAGGCAATCCACTCACCTCAGCCTCCCAAAGGCACGGGATTACAGGCTGAGCTACCGAGCCTGGCTCTTTTTTTTTTTTAAGTAGAAGTCTCACTCTGTCACCCAGGCTGGAGTACAGTGGCATGCTCATGGCCACTGCAGCCTCAACCTGCTGTGCTCAGGTGATCCTTCCACCTCAGCTTCCCGAGTAGCTGGAATTATAGGTGTGTACCACCACACCAGGCTAATTTTTTAAATTTATTGTAGAGACAAGGTTTTGCCAGGTTGCTTGGGCTGGTCTTGAACCCCTGAGCTCAGACCATCCTCTCGCCTCTGCCTCCCAGAGTGCTGGGATTACAGGCGTGAGACACTGTGCCCAGCTTGTTTTTTTTTTTCTTTAGAGACAGGGTGTCACTCTGTCACCCAGGTTAGAGTACAGTGGCGCATAATAACTCACTGCATCCTCCAAATCTGGGATTCAGACAATCCTTCCACCTCAGCCTCCAAAGTAGCTGAGACTACAGGCATGCACTGCCACCACAACCCCTGGCTAATTTTTAAAATTTTTATAAAGACAAGGTCTTGCAATGTTGCCCAGGCTGGTCTCGAACCCCTGAGCTCAGGCAATCCTCTCGCCTTGGTCTCCCAAGGTGCTGAATTATAGGCATGAGCAGCAACTGTGCTTGGCCTGTGCTGTCTATTTTCTATTTCTTCTAAATTAACCTCTGGGCAGGTAAGGGTCATTTTCGAGGGTCTAGCTTTTGTTTGGGACAGTGAGTTGTGGAGGTGTATTCCTTCATTAGAAATAACTGATTTTTAAAAAGGAACAAAATAAACAAATCGGGTCAAGAGCAAATGTGGGTACAGGTGCTTGGGGGAGGTGAGGGGATTCTGATTAATGCAATTGTACACACCTGGAGCCTTCTGAGAAAAAAAGACAATCATATCAGCTACTGTTATTTTTGTAATATTAATTTAAAAACTCATTAGCTGGGTTCGGTGGCTCACGCCTGTGATCTAGCAATTTGGGAGGCAGAAACTGGAGGATTGCTTGAGCCCAGGATTTTGAGACTATTCTGGGCAACATAGCAAGACCTGATCTTTATAAAAATTAGCCAGGTATTGTGGTGGCAGTGCATGCCTGTAGTCTCAGCCACTTGGGAGGCTGAGGTGGAAGGACTGCCTGAGCCTCGGAGTTGGAGGCTGTAGTGAGCTATGATTGTGCCACTGTACTCCAGCCTGGGTGACAATGCAAGATCCTGTCTCTAAAGAAAAAAAAAACAAAACAAGCCACATGCAGTGGCTCATGCCTGTCATCCCAGCACTTTGGGAGGCGGAGGTGAGAGGATGGCCTGAGCCCAGGGTTTTGAGACCAGCCTGGGCAACTTGGCGAGACCTCGTCTCTATAATAAGTCAAAAAATTAGCCAGGTGTGACGGTGCATGCCTGTAGTTCCAGCTACTTGGAAGGTTGAGGTGGAAGAATCTGAGCCCAGCAGGTCGAGGCTGCAGTGGCTGTGAGTGTGCTACTGCACTCCAGTCTGGGCAACAGAGTAAGACTCCAACTCAAATAAAAAAAAAGAAAAGAGAAGAGAAAAAGACGATGACCATGTAAATGATGGTTTTTTGCCCCTGCATGGGGTTGGGAGCCAATCCAATTTGGAGATTTGGAGGCCTAAGATTCTGGGTGGGTGTTTGGGGTCCAGTGTCACTCGAGGTACAGAGTCTGTTATCACAGGCCTTCCCCATTCCTCCCATGACATGGGCTTCCCAGAGGCGAGAATGGGCCACGTACCTCCCGCCTCCACAAGCAATGGGGCCTGACACATGGCAAACAGCTGGAAAGATTTGCATCTGTATCTGCCAGAGCAGCCAGTCAGGACTGACCACGAAACACACATGGGAACACACATGAGGCTATGCAGTGCTGCCCGGGCACAACTTCAGTGACAAAACCAGCCAGAAGATGATTTTTATCCTCCTGCCTCAGCCTCCCAAGTAGCTGGACCTATAGGTACCACCACACCCGTCCAATTTTTTTTTTTTTTTTTGTCAGAGTCTCCCTCTGTCGCCCAGACTGG
>NW_007097650.1:38312-48131 GCF_000164805.1 Carlito syrichta
GGATCGCCGGAGCCCAGCAGGTCGAGGCTGCGGTGGCCGGGAGCGGCCACTGCACTCCAGTCTGGGCGACAGAGTGAGTGACAGAGAGACTCCAACTCAAAAAAAAAAAAAGATGAGGTCTTGCCATGTTGCTCAGGCTGGTTTTGAACCCGTGGACTCAGACAATTCTCTCACCTCTGCCTCCCAAAGTGATACCTGGCCAACTAAAAAAAATTTTTGTAAAGATGAGGTCTCACCATGTTGCCCAGGGTGGTCTCAAACTCCCAGACCCAAGCAATCCTCCCACCTCATCCTCCCAAAATGCTGGGATGACAGGCTTCAGCCACCAGTCAGAGGGTGACACAAGCCACCATCACATTCACAGTGACATGGGGCAGGATGGTCTTAGAGAATTACGGCACAGACTGTAGAAAGACATGCCCATCACACCAGTGCATGAACACACAACACCACAAGACTCCTATCCAAACAGGGCACAGGTAGCCCACACCCCACAGCATCACACAAGCATCCAGTCAGAGCCAGACACACCCTTGGAGCCAGGTGTGGCGGCGCATGCCTGTAGTTCCAACTACTTGGAAGGTTGAGGTGGAAGGACCTCCTGAGCCTGGACGGGTGCACACAAGGCACCTGTCAAATAAACACCATGTCCTACAGGGACATACCCTGTCTTTTTTATCTCTTTCTTTTTTGTTTTAGAGAAGGGGTCTCACTATGTTGCCCAGTCTGGTCTCAAACTCTTGGGCTCAAGCGATCCTCCCACCTCAGTCTCCCAAAGTGCTGAACTGCAGGAGTGAGCCACCATGCCCAGCCTACACCCAAAATCTTAATTAGCCAGAGCCACTTGATGACAGCCAGTCTCAAAAACAGTGTCCCACAGCCACTGTCACAGCCAGAGCCACAGCAAGTCCCAAAACACCTGGATCATCTCTCTCTCACACACACACACACACACACACACACGTACGTGGAATCTTGCCTCCCCCTTAGGGTCAGTCACTAGGATCACCACACCACGCCTGGGGCTTCCGAGTCTAGCTGTCCACGGAGGAGCCCAGTGGCTCTGGCCTTCTTCATGCCATCCCCCACACCAGAACTCGGAAGAGATTCCTGCACCTCTATTTCCATGTCAAACCGGGGGCCAGATGGCCACCCCCCGCCCGGACGCCCCCAGGGTCCACAGCAGATTTGCAGGGCGGAGCCCAGACACCCCAGGCGAGCCTAAAGAGGGGAGTTTCCATGGCGATGCCCCCCAGGGAAGCTGGACGCTCAGGGTCCCAGCTGCAGCTGCTGAGAGGGGCGGTCATGGGGGAGGGACGTTGCACAAAGGTGGGGGAGGAGCCGCCCCTAATCCTGCCCTCCCAGACCCTAATTAGGCTCCAGATGGCAGATGGGCCCACCCCCATTTCCATGACAAAGACAGGGAGGGGCCCTGCTCCCAGGACCCAGTCACTCTGTCCTTCCTTTCGGGTCTGGCTGATTCCCTGAGCCTCCGAGGGATGCAGGGCTGATACTGTCCCATTGACAGGGCAGTAAAGACTGAGGCTCAGAGAGGCAAAGCCATGGTGCCTCCTCACTACAGGGTGGCTCAACTGGGAAGCCTTGGAGGAGACTGGAGCCCTTCAGGGATGACGGAGAAGAAATGGACTTATGGAGGGGCAGCTGGGACAGTCAGAGTGGGCTGTGATGGGGGACTGGGGAGTGAGGCACCAACCTTGATGGTCTTCGTCTGTAATTTGAGGCCGTTGAGGGTGTTGATGGCTTTGTCTGCGTCATTGGGGTCAGAATAGTTCACAAACCCGTAGCCAAGGCTCTGCCCTGTGGGCAGGACCGGGATGATGACCTTCCCACCCAACCCTGAGACCTGCCAGCATCCTCCCGATCCCAGGCTGACCCCTCCCCACCAAGAGCCCACCCTCATTTGTTCCCTGAGACCCCAGGGTCCCATCAGCATCCCTCACTCCCGAGACCCTCACCTAGGGCCACATCCATCTCATCCAACCCGGATCCCTAGACCATCTTCTGCCCCATGACCCCGAGACACCCCACCAAGGGTCACACCTGTACCCCTGAGGCTACCACCCTGTCCTCCCCTCCCCCTCAGCAGCCACACCTGTGATCTTGTCCCGAACCAACTTGCAGGACTCGATGTCACCAATGCTGCCGAAGAGACTCTTGAACTCATCCTGGGTCATGTTCTGGGGCAGGTAGTTGACGATGAGGTTGGTCTTGCTGTCGTCAGTGGCTCCATTTGTACCAAGGAGTGGCCCGTTGGGCAGGGCCGGGCCGGCCGGGCCCCCCCCCACCTGAGACTCCATGGCCCCCAGTATCTGCTGGAGATAACAGGTTGCACCCGCTCACCGCCCAGTCCCCACACCAGGGACCTGGTAAATGAGAAGCTTGGTGGTGATGGATTAGCCAGGTCTGATTTGTCATGGATTAGCCAGGTCTGCTTTGTCATGGGGAGGGAACAATTTATTAATCTAGTAATCCCGTTCATGTAGCACAAAACACACTGGGGGAGAAAGCACCTGATGTGATTTTACTCTAAGAAATCCTACATATAAATACCACAAAGAAAAGTCTAAAATAATTGTGTGCATTTACAGAATAATAAAATGAACTCAGTTGTCTTCAAAAAAACAAAGCTAAAACCTTTAGTAGCTTTGGAACCCATAAGTCTTTCCCTAATCATGTTTTCTTTTGTTTTTTTGAGTAGGAGTCTCACTCTGTCATGCAGGCTGGAGTGCAGTGACATGCGGAGGGCCACCACATCCTCGACCAGCTGGGTTCAGGTGATCCTTCCACCTCAGCCTTCCAAGTAGCCAGAAGCACAGGCGTGCACTACCACACCTGGCTAATTTTTCTTGATTTACTGTAGAGACGAGGTCTCACCAAGTTGCCCAGGCTGGTCTTAAACCCCTGGACTCAGGCAATCCTCTCACCTCCGTCTCCCAAAATTCTGGGATTAAAGGCATAAGCCACTGCACCCAGCCCCTTATCATGTTTAGTTTCCTCCTCCCACTAAAGGTAAGTCCTATCCCAAATGACTTAATGCTTCTTTTGCTTCATGCCTAATTTTCCTACTAGGCAGTCTCACCCTCCACCTCCCAATTTTCCATTTAGCTATTTTTTGGTGTGTGTAACATAAAACATCTGCAAATCAGAACAGTTTTTATTTCTTTATTTCCAGTCTATACCTGTTATTTATTTTTCTTGTCTTATTGCAGGGGCTACAATGTGATTGTGGTTTCCTTATTTCTGATGTTAATGGAAATGCTTTAAACATTTCATAGCTAAACATGATTTTTACAAGTTTTTTTTAGAGTGCCTTTATCAGATTAAGAATATTTTATTTTATTCCTAGTATCCTAACAAGATTATTGAAAATAAAAAGAGGCTCAGCCTATAATCCCAGCACTTTGGGAGGCCCAGGCGAGTGTATTGCCTGAGCCGCGGGTTCGAGACCAACCTGGGCAACTTGGCAAGACCTCATCTCTACAATAAATCAAAAATTAAGGCTGGGCTCGGTGGCTCAGCCTGTAATCCCGCACTTTGGGAGGCTGAGGTGAGTGAATTGCCTGAGCTTGTGGGTTCAATTCCCACCTGGGCAACTTGGCGAGACCTTATCTCTACAATAAAATCAAAAAAATTAGCCGGGCATGGTAATGCGCGCCTGTAGTTCCAGCTTCTTGGAAGACTGAGGCGGAAGGATCACTGGAGCCCAGCAGGTCGAGGCTGCGGTGGCCGGGAGCGGCCACTGCACTCCAGTCTGGGTGACAGAGTGAGACTCCAACTAAAAAAAAAAAAAAAATTAGCCGGGCGTGGCAGCACACACCTGTAGTTCTGGTTACTTGGAAGGCTGAGGTGGAAGGATCACTGGAGCCCAGCAGGTTGAGGCTTCGGTGGCCAGAAGCATGCTACTGCACTCCAGTCTGGGGGATGGAGTGAGACTCCAAATCAAAAAAAAAAGAAAAGATGCTGAATTTTTTTGAAAACTTCCTACATCTATTGAATTTTTTTTTAAGCTTTAATACATTAATGTCATAAACTCTGTTAGTCTATCCTTCAATATTAAACCAGCCTTCTTGGGATACATCACACTTAGTCATGCACAGTGTAGTTTTGTTTACATACATTGCTTGCTTTAATTTGCTGACATTTTTAATGGTTCTTTGTTTAGTGGGGTTTTTTTGAGTCAGAATCTCATTCTGTCACCCAGGCTGAAGGGCAGTGGCACGTTCATGGTCACTGCAGCCTCGACCTCTTGGGCTCAGGCGATCCTTTCGCTTCAGCCTTCCAAGTAGCTGGAACTACAAATGCACACCACCACGCCCAGCTAATTTTTTAACTTATTGTGGAGACAAGGTCTTGCTAAGTTGCCCAGGTTGGTCTCGAACCCCTGAGACTTCCACTTCCACTTCCCAAACTGCTGGGATTACAGGCATGAGCCACCACACCTGGCTGTATTATCTTTTATATCTATATTCAGGAGGGCATGCTGTTTTGGGGTGTTTTTGTATGTTTGTTTTTTAACCTTCTTTTTTTAGAAAAAATTTTGAAGAGCTGGGATCTCGCTATGTTACCCAGGCTGGTCTCAAACTCCTGGCTTCAAGCAGTTCTCCCACCTTAGCTTCTCAAAGTGCTGGGATTACAGGTGTGAGCCACCATGCCTGGCCGGTCTGTTTTTTATTTAATTCACACAAAGATTCTAAATGGCATAAGTTAATTTACCATGATGGATGAGAAACCTGAGGCTCAGAGATGTTGAGGAACTTGTTGAAGTCACACAGCATATTTGCATGGTACTCCGAGTCAAACGTAAACGTCTCCAAACCCGAAGACCTCTCTACCATTTTCTGACTATGACAATCAACCAGGCTGGCATTGACTCTGACGACTCACTGTGTGTCCTTGGATATGCCTCCTAGGACCTCTGTTTTGCTTTGTTGCAAACTCAAAACAATTGGCAATGGGTATCTGAAGGGCTATGCATAAGAGAAGTCTAAAGCCACCTCGAGGCTTGGCAGGAAACTCTGCTGGGATCGATTGGTGTTGCCTGGCATGGACACAGGAAAGTCAAGCATTTCCCTATATCTTCTCCTGCTATATGATTGACCAATAGGTTGCTCTCACTTGAAAACCCAAGTTAATTGGTAGGGTCTTCCTGAAGGGCTGAGTTAGGTAGGATTCAGAAGCCACATGCAGTGTTAGCAAGAAAGACCCCTGCGGTTGATTAGCCATGTCTGTCCTGGCCCACAGACTTAAACACAACTGGCAGGTGCACATCACCCCAGCCATCCCTGGCTCAGGATCCAATGCCATCGCTGTTCTCAAATATTGAACCCCACGCCCTGGCACTGGCACTATGTCAGGCCCCATGCAAAACACTCTGTGTGCCTTTTTCTATACTTATTCACAACAGCCCTAAAAAGAGGCATTTCCCTCCTCCACTCCACCTCTGTTTAACACACGAGGAAACCCAGGTTAAATGATATTTTTAAAACTGCCAAAATGCATGCATCATATAGACGGTGGAACAGGGGTTTGCACACAAGTTTTTTCTGACCCAGTGTGTATTTCCAGCTTCCAGTACCAAGCAAGACTAACGCCACCTCTAACACTTCCCAGCTGTGCAACCTCGGGCCACTTAGTGCTTCAGGGCCTCTGCTCCACTTTGCTGCAAACTCCAAACGACAGCCACAGTAGCCTGGGGGATGAGCAAGGCACACGTGGGTGCAGTGGTAAAGCACTCTGGAATCAGTTAGCAATGTCTGCCAAGGGCAGAGTCACGAGCGGAAGCAGGCTCGTCATGTCCACCGTTCATGCCTCATGATACTGCTATATTATTATTGGTGTTTGTTTTGCTTTTTTTGTAGAGACAAAAAACATCTCACTGTGTCACCCAGGCTGGAGTGCAGTGGCATGATTATAGTTCACTGCAGTCTCGATCTCTTGGGCTCAAGCAATCCTCCTGTCTCAGCCTCCCAAATAGCTGGGACTATAGGCATGTGCCGTCACATTCAGTTAGTCTTTTCTTAAATTATTTTTTGTGGAGATGGGGTCTCCCTATGCTTCCCAGGCTGGTCTCCAACTCCTGGGCTCAAGCAATCCTCCAGCCTCCGCCTCCCAAAGCGCCAGGATTATAAATGTGAGCCACCACGCCCAGACTACATTATTGTTGTTAAAGATCAGGTTTCACTATGCTGCCCAGGCTGGAGTGCAGTGGCATAATCGTTGCTCACTGAAGTCTCAAACGCCTGGCCTCGAGCAATCCTCCTGCCTCAGTGTAACTGGGATCACTGGCATGAGCCACCGGGCCTGGCAATACTGCGATAGTAGTCATCATCCTATGACACTGATCATCTGCAGTGTGCCAAGCACCGCACGGTGTCAATTCACTCATACTCCCAACAATTTTGAAAGAGAGAGAACACATTCTCCATTTTACAGGTGAGGAACCTGAGCTCAGAGACGTTGGGTGACATGAAGGGGGAACTTGGTTTCAAAGCTGGACCCGTTTGACTCCAGAACTGTTTTCATGATCACGGCCAATGCCTTGGCAGAGCTCTGCCCCCTTATTCGTGCGTCTTCAGGGATGATCTTAGCTCTTCTTTGGGCCTCTGTTTTCTTCTCATTTACTTTCTACGTGTGTGTGTGCGGAGATGGGGTCCCCTATGTTGCCCAGGCTGGTCTCAAGTTCCTGGCCTCCAATAATCCTCCCACATCAGCCTCCCAAAGCACTGGCGTTACAGACCGCTGCCTGTGCAGACATTGCTGACCAACTCAGTGCGTGTTCCCTTTGAGCTGGGATGTGTCTTCTGCATAATCCTCCAGGCAGCCCCCCAGAGAGCCACTCTCAGCTGACTGGAGATGTAGGGTTGGTGCCCTCTGTACTGTCCTTTTTATAAAAAAGAGTAAACAGGGGCCAATCATGAGGTCTCACATTTGTAATCCCAGTGCTTTGAGAGGCCAATGTGGGAGGGTCATTGGAGGCCAGGAGTTTGAGAGCAGAGCGGGCAACATAGCGAGACCCCATCACTGCAAACACACACAAAGTAAATGGGAAGGAAACAGAGGCCCAAAGAAGACCCAAGATCATCCCTGAGGACACATGAATAAGGGGGCAGAGCTTTGCCAAGGCATTGACCATGCTTTGCCCTGCATGCCAGTCTCCCAACATTCATTCTTTACTAACAGGACAGTCAAGTGTCAAGAGCCTGCTGTGTGCCAGACAAAATCCCTTATGTGAAACTTCCGGGTCATTCTTCCGGCGTTGAATGTGATGAGACTCTCCTCCACTTAAGACACGAAGAAAATGAGTCTCTTTGAAGGGATTGGGTGACTTGGGAAGATTGCTTGAGCCCAGGAGTTCAAGAGCAACCTGGGCTACATAGCAAGACCCTGTCTCTATTTTTAAAAAAAAGCAGGACATGGGGTGCACACCTGTGGTCCCAGCTACTCGGGTGACTGAGGCAGGAGGAACTGCTTGAGCCCAGAAGATTGAGGCTGCAGTGAGCTATGAGCAGACCAGTTTACTCCAGCCTGGGTGACAGAGCAAAATCACAACTCAAAAAAAAAAAAAAAAAAAGGCATATGGACACACAGAGGAGGGTTGGGCAGGTTGGGCATGGTGCAAAAGTTGAACCTAGAATTCAAACCCGGGGTTTGGACTCCAGAGTCCACTCTCCTACCTAAAAAAGTCAATAATACAAAAAACATAATAACAGCAAAGCAAAGCTGAGCACCTGCTGTATGCCATGCCCTGGGCATCACTACATTTCAACCCTCTCTGTTGGTTGAACCTATTCATTCAGTTCAACAAATATTTACTGAGGGCGACCACGTACCCACCACAGGTTCCATCCTCCTCACTGCTGTCCTCTGACAGTCATGTCACCTCTCTGGGCCTCTGTCCCTCCAATGAAGGTGTGGTGCATAGGACTCACATGTACAGCATGGACTCTGAATCCTCACCTGGGGTCATTGAAATAGAGCTCTGCGATGAATTGACAACATTTGCTACTGTCCAGGCGTGGTGGCTCACGTCTGTAATCCTAGCGCTTTGGGAGGCAGAGGATTTTCTGAGCCAGCCTGGGCAACTTGGTGAGACTGTGTCTCTACAATAAATAAAAAATTAGCTGGGGTGGTGGCTTGCACCTGTAGTTCCAGCTACTTGGAAGGCTGAGGAGGGAGGATCAACTGAGCCCAGCAGGTAGAGACTGCGGTGGCCGTGATCATGCCACTGCACTCCAGCCTGGACGACAGAGATTCCAACTCAAACAAACAAACAAACAAAAAAAAAAAACAAGGGAGCCCAAGGAGCAGGAGGTAGCCCACCACAAACCACTGCTTCTGGACACCCTAGACACAGGGCTCTGAGCCTCCACTGAGCAGTTTCACTGACTTCCCACAATCACACTGGAAGGTGGTGAGGGCCTGCTCCATCTCTCAGAGGGAGAAACCGAGGGTCAGTCGGAGGGAGCTGTGACTTGCCAGGAGTGACAGAAGGAGGTAGAGGAAATGGAGTCAGTGGTGAGCCCCTGATCTGATGACCTCCAAGCCGACAGAGTTATTGGCTGCCGCCCCCCCATGCTGTCCTCAGCTTGGCTGGAATTAAGAAGTGATCGGGCAGGTAAGATCTGGGTACTGGAAACCCAGTCCGCGAATCGTGCCACCCCCTCCTTCTCCCTCCCATCTGTGCTGGAGCTTAGCGGGACAAGTGTCGCGTTTCCTCCGCGGCTGAGCCGGCTCAGCCGATAATGAGGATCAGATTGGTGGAGGCCACACCCGCCCTGCCCAGCCTGCTGTGAATATGTGGCCTGTGGCCGGGGCTGGAAGCAACTTGGGTGTTGAAGGGCCCTCAAGGGCAGGCCCTGGAAAGGGGTCGGGGCTGAAGTCCAAGGGCAGGAAGACGGAGGGAAGCTGGAGAGCCGGGGGCTCTTCCTCCCCAACCTCCGGCTCTTCCTTTGAGTCTCCCCGCTTTCGGTCTCTCCCTCCCTCTCTCGCCCTCTGTGTCGGTTCTGCTCCCTCTCCGGAGCCTTCTGTGCCCCGGCGCTCTTTCTCCCACTCTTCCCCACCACTGCACATCCACGGGACACATGGATCTTGCTGGGAACACACCTGAGGCCACTTGCTTCCCAGCCCTTCCTGTGTCTGACCCCTCGGCCCCCAGCTGCACCCCTGGTCCCAGTCGCAGTGACAGATGCCTGGACAATAGGGCATTGAGCGGCCATGCCTCGTAAGACTGGGCCACCACGTGGAACTGACTGAGCCTCCTACTTCTGGGCCCTTCTTCCTTCACGCAGAGCCCTGGCGGGCTCCATGTCCCCCTCACTTCCTCCCAGCCGGAGTCCAGATAGCTTCCTGCCTGACGCCCCGCCAGGGAGAACTCAGACCCCCTCAGCGTCCTCGTGTGACCTCTGGCCACACCCTCCTCCCCTTTGTGCATTAGCTTTCCTTGTTCAAATGCGGGAACCGATGGGAAGAGACCTAGGGGATGCGAGGCTGCAGGGAGCCCTGAGAGTCCTCAGGAGGCCACGCGCCGGTGCCCAGACCCGGGCGAGAAGCATGAGGCCCAGAGAGGGCAAGGAGCCGGCCCGAGGTCACACAGCAGGTGAGTCTGGCCTCGGGGCCCGGCGCTCTCAGAGCCAAGTGGGCGGGTCCCAGGGTCCAGGAGGGAAGAGGCCCAGGCGAGGAGGCAGAGCCGAGGGTGTCCCACGCGCCGTGCCGGCACGGCTTGAAAAAGCAGCCCGGGAAGAGCCTCGGCGCACAGAGACACACACGCAGGGACCGAGAGACGGCAGGAGCGGAGGAGGG
>NW_007097651.1:0-4817 GCF_000164805.1 Carlito syrichta
TGAGTCGGAGTCTCACTCCGTTGCCCAGGCTGGAGTGCAGTGGCACGCTCACGGCCACCCTAGCGTAGACCTGCTGGACTCTGGTGATGCTTCCGCCTCAGCCTTCCAAGTAGCCAGAACTACAGGGGCATGCTACTGCACCTGGCTAATTTTTTGATTTATTGTAGAGGCGAGGTCTTGTCAAGTTGCCCGGGGTGGTCTCGGACCCGCTGCCTGAGGCAATCTACTCGCCTCGGTCTCCCAAAGTGCTGGGATTACAGGCTGAGCCACCAAGCCCAGCCATCTCACTCTATCACCCAGGCTGGAGTGCAGGGGCATGATTATGGCCACTGCTGTCTCCGGCCGCTGGTCTCAGGTGTTCCTTCCGCCTCAGTCTTCCAAATAACTGGAACTATAGGTGGGCACCACCATGCACAGCTAATTTGATTTATTGTAGAGACAAAGTCTCCCCAAGTTGCCCAGAAGTGAAGGTCCGGTCTCAAACTCCCAGACTCATCTCGCCTCTGCCTCCCACAGTTCTGGGATTATAGGCATGAGCCACCCCGGCTGTGAGGCTTCATTTAAGGAGCTCCTGAGAACTTCCTGGCCACTAGAGAAGGGATGTGCTCCTGAGCTGACCTGGGAAGGGAGGACTGGGAGAAAAACATGCACTCAATTCACACTGTCAAAGAGGGCCAGAAGAATGCCCATCTGGCAACAAGATAAACAGGCAGTCTTTATTTAAGCTCCCTGTCAGGCCTTAAAAATGTAAGAGATAAAAACCAGCGCCTGGGAGTACTGAAAATGTTCTGTACTGAAATGAAGCCAACTTTTTCCCACAGCCCTGGGATGAGCATATGTGTAGATGGAAGTCTGAGGCAGATGCAGTGAAAAAACATTTCAGGGTGTCTGGAAGCCTGAAGCAAAATTGCTCCTCCCAGGGCACTGGCATGGAATGGGACAGATGCTAGGACTCTCCACTGCTAAGTGAGCACCTACTGTGTGCCAAGGCCATGGCAGATACTTAGCAAACATAATCTCAATGACTCCTCGCAGTAACCAAGAGAGGCAAAAATGTCTATCATTTTGCCAGTGAGGAAGCAGAGGTTCGAGGGGCGAAGAGTCTTGCTTCAGGTCATGCAGTAGAACAAGAATCCAAATCCTGAGCTGTTTCATCCCAGGCCTGTGTTCTTTCACCTACTCTGCAGCCAACTGTTCCCCCCACATTGGGCCAGCCACTTGTACCCCCAACACCTGCATTCAGGCTATTCCTTCCTGTACCTTTCCCACAGACTGCCTAGAGGATATGTCACCTCCTCCAGGAAGCCTTTCTGACTGTCTCCCAAGACAGAATTTATCCTTCCTTTGTGTTTTTTTTTTTCTTTTGAGTTGGAGTCTCACTCTGTCACCCAGACTGGAGTGCAGTGGCCACTCCTGGCCACTGCAGCCTCGACCTGCTGGGCTCCGGCAATCCTTCCGCCTCAGTCTTCCAAGTAGCTGGAACTACAGGCACGCGCTACCACACCCGGCTCATTTTTATTTATTGCAGAGATGAGGTCTCGCCAAGTTGCCCAGGCGGGTCTTGAACCTGCCAGCTCAGGCAATCCATTCACCTCAGCCTACCAAAGGCGCGGGATTACAGGCTGAACCACTGAGCCCAGCTTCCTTTGTGTTTTAAGGCAGGAACATTTAATCATATCTCCTGATGTGAGAATAATTTCTTTCCCTTTTTTTTTTTTTTTTTTTTTTTTTGAGGGGTAGCCTCACTCTGTCACCCAGGCTGGAGTGCAGGGGCACACTCATGGCCACCACAGCTTTGACCTGCTGGGCTCAGGCAATCCTTCTGCCTCAGCCTTCCAAGAAGCTGGAACTACAGACCCGCACTGCCACACCTGGCTTATTTTTTGATTTATTGTAGAGACAAGGTTGCCGAGGCTGGTCTCGAACTCGAGCTTAGGCAATCCTCTTGCCTTGGCCTCCAAAGTGCTGGGATTACAGGCTTGAGCCACTATGCCTGGTTAATAATTCCTCTCTGTGGCCTCTGTGGTGAGCCAGCACAGGATAGGTGCTCATGGGTGTTCAATGTGCTTAATTATCAGGGGTCCTAATTGTCCTGACTTCTTTCTCCCCTATTTGTCTGCAAAGTATTCTTGGCAGTCAGGCCCAGAGGGAGATAAACTAAACATTGGTAGTTGGCTTATTATTATCCGATGCAGACACTTCTGTTTAAAAATGTACTAAGATTGGGCTTGGTAGCGCAGCCTGTAATCCCAGCATTTTGGGAGGCAGAGGCAAGTGGATTGCCTGAGCCCGCAGGTTTGAGGCCAGCCCGGGCAACTTGGCAAGACCTCGTCTCTACAATAAATCAAAAAATTAGCCGGGCATGGTAGTGTGCGCCTGTAGTTCCAGCTACTCGGAAGACTGAGGCAGAAGGATCGCTGGAGCCCAGCGGATCGACGCTGGGGGTGGGGCAATGACTGTGAGTGTGCCACTGCACTCCAGCCTGGGCGACAGAGTGAGACCCCCACTCACAAATAAATAAATACATAAAAATGTCTCAAGAAATAATAGCTCATAGACCCAAATGTAAAGCCTAAAACTAGAAAACTTCTGGAAACTATAGAATAAACTCTTTGTGATTTGGATTCAGCAGAGATTTCTTAGATATGACAATAACTGCATGCTCCATATAAAATTAATATATTGGACTTAATAAAAAATTTAAACTTCTACTCTGCAAAAGACACTTAAGAAAATGAGAAGACCAACCTGCGTAATGAATATCTGTATACCCAACCCTGAAATGTACCCCACATCTTTAAAATAAAAAAATTTTTTTTTTTTTGAGTTGGAGTCTCACTCTGTCGCCCAGACCGGAGTACAACAGCCGCTCCCGGCCACCGCAGCCTCGACCTGCTGGGCTCCTGGGATCCTTCCGCCTCAGCCTTCCGAGTAGCTGGAACTACAGGTGCACGCTACCACGCCCGGCTAATTTTTGATTTATTGTAGAGATGAGGTCTCGCCAAGTTGCCCAGGCGGGTCTCGAACCCGTGGGCTCAGGCAATCCACTCACCTCAGCCTCCCAAGGCATGGGATCACAGGCTGAGCCACCAAGCCTGGCTAAAATAAAAAATTTTTTAAAGGAAAAAAAAGAAAGAAAATGAGAAGATCAGACACAGACAGGGAGAAAATATTTGTACATCATATATCTGATAAATGATTGGTATTCAAAATATTTAAAGAACACTTAAAACTTAATCATAACAAAACTGAATTAAAAACAAATAAGCAAAAGATTCAGGATACATGGAATCCTTGTGAGAGAACTGTGTATTTTTTTTTAGAATCAAGGTCATTCTGTGTCGCTCAGGCTGGACTGAAGTGGCATGATCATGGCTCACTGCAGTCTCGAACTCCTGGGCTCCGGCAATCCTCCTACCTTAGCCTCCCAAAGTGCTGGGATAACAGACATGAGCCACTGTGCCCAGGCTTGCTCTGGATCTTGACTATCTTGGCTATGGTGGTCACATGGACCTACATGGTGATAAAATCACATAGAACCAATAACACACACACACGTGCATATACATTTGGTGAGATCTGAATTTCATCTGAAATAGGTGTGATATTGTACCACAGTTAGGCAAGATGTTACCGGGAAAAAAGGGTGAAGATGGTAATGGATCTCTCTGATTAAGTTATAAGGGATCGGCTGGGCTCAGTGGTTCAGCCTGTCATCCCAGCACTTTAGGAGGCCGAGGCTAGTGGATTGCCTGAGCCCACGGGTTTGAGACCAGCCCAGGCAACGTGGCGAGACCTTGTTTCTACAGTAAATCAAAAATCAGCCGGGCGTGGTAGTGCATACCTATATAGCTCCAGCTACTTGGAAGGCTGAGGTGGAAGGATCTCCGGAGCCCAGCAGGTGGAGGCTGCAGTGGCTGGGAGCATGCACTGCACTCCAGTCTGGGCAACAGAGACTCCGACTCAAAAAAAAAAAGTTATAAGGGATCTCTCTCTTACTTTTCTCTGTTTTCATTTTTAGAGACAGGGTTTTGCTATATGTTCCTCGGGCTGGAGTGCAGTGGCTATTCACGGGAAGTCATACCGTAAACTCGAACTCCTGGGCTCAAGCAATTCCTGCCTCAGCCTCTGGAGTAGCTGGAACTATAGGCATATGCCACTGTGCCCAGCTAAAAATATTTGTTTTTAATGAGCAGCAGAGCTGAATGACACTTCACCAAAGGAGATTTATGGATGGCAAATAAGCTCATGGAAGGATACTCAATGTCTCTAGTCATCAGGAAAATGCAAATTATACACAGTGAGAGACCATAACATCTGTGAATAGCCTCTGCATTCCAGCCAGGGCAGTGTACCAGGAACTCATCTCTGAAAAAATAAAGAGAAAGAATGTCTGAAAACAACTGACTGTACAACTGTTAGAGAGGATGTGAAGGGACTGGAACTCTCAACCTTGTTGATGGGAATATCAAGGTGCAACCACTTTTGGAAAACAGTTGACAGTTTCTTGTAACATTAAACAAATATCCACTATACGACCCAATCATTTCATTGCTATTTACCTAAGAGAAAGGAAAGCATAGGTTCACATAAACACCTGTACACAAGAGTTCATGACAGCTTAATTTGTACTAATGAAAAACTAGGGCCGGGCTTGGTGGCTCAGCCTGTAATCTCAGCACTTTGGGAGGCTGAGGCGAGTGGACTGCCTGAGCCCGTAGGTTTGAGACCCACCCGGGCAACTTGGCGAGACCTCGTCTCTACAATAAATCAAAAATTAGCTGGACGTGGTGGCACGTGCCTGTAGTTCCAGCTAC
>NW_007097651.1:4981-5397 GCF_000164805.1 Carlito syrichta
ACTCCAACTCAAAAAAAAAAAAAAAAAAAACACCAAACCTACACACCCAGCAACATAGCGAGACTCCATCTTTAAAAGATAAAGGGTAAACCCGAAACCCACAGGACTTAAGAGAGAAGATAGACAAATGGGACCTTATTAAACTGACAAGCTTCTGCAAAGCCAAAGAAACCATCAAGAGAGCAGGGAGACAGCCTACAGACTGGGAAAAGGTATTTGCCAACTCTAGGTCTGACAAAGGCTTAACATCCTGGATCTACAAGGAACTCAAACGTACTGAAAAGAAGAAAACAAACAACCCCATTATAAAATGGGCAAAAGATATGAACAGACACTTCACAAAAGAAGACATTCGAGCAGCCAACAAACACATGAAGAAATGCTCAACCTCACTAATCATCAGGGAGATGCAAATC
>NW_007097651.1:5669-10119 GCF_000164805.1 Carlito syrichta
CACATGTTCTCACTCATATAATGGACCTTGACATCCAATGCAATACTATAAGAAAAATGACTGACGGTAACTGGGAAACTTTGGGGGGGAGGGGGATGGGATTAAACAGTAGCAAATATCTGTCGGGAGATGGGAAAACACCTCTTATCAACAGGGTGCCTGAATGAAACGTAATTATACACCTAACCCTTAACTGTACCCCACAAAACCATAATAAAAAATACTGATTAATGAAAAAAAATATATATATATAAATAAATAAAATAAAATAAGTCTTATACTAATGCTATTAAAAATTCTAATATAAATCAGTTAGTATCTATTTTTACTATTTGTTATTATTTTGTATGTGTGACATGTTAAATGAGTCAGTCATACAAATATATAATTGTTATTTAAATTAAGATGGATTTAATTATGTTTGTAACCAATGTTTAATCTTTTTTGAAAAATTAAATTTCTAAGTCTTGCTTATTAAAAAAAAAAAAAAAAAAAAAAAGATAAAGGGTAAGCCGGGATTGGTGGCTCAGCCTGTAATCCCGCGCTTTGGGAGGCTGAGGTGAGTGGATTGCCTGAGTTCGCAGGTTCGAGACCTGCCTGGGCAACTTGGCGAGACCTCATCTCTACAATAAATCAAAAATTAGCTGGATGTGGTAGCACATGCCTATAATTCCGGCTACTCCGAAGGCTGAGGCAGAAGGATCGCCAGAGCCTAGCAGGTCGAGGCTGCGGTGGCCAGAAGTGGCCACTACACTCCAGTCTGGGCAACAGAGTGAGACTCCAACTCAAAAAAAACAAAAAAACAAAAAAAGATAAAGTGTAGGTCGGCCTTGGGATTACATGGTATTTACTTATTGAATAGGAGTCTCACTCTGTCTCCCAGGCTGGAGTGCAGTGGCATGCTCACAGCCACTGCAGCCTCAACCTGCTGGGCTCAGGGGATCCTTCCGCCTCAGCCTTCCGAGTAGCTGGAACAACAGGCACATGCCACCACGCCTGGCCAATTTTTTGATTTATTGTAGAGATGAGGTCTCCCCAAGTTGCCCAGGCTGGTCTCAGACCCGTGAGCTCAGGCAATCCTCTCACCTCAGCCTCCCAAAGTGCTGAGATTATAGGCATGAGCCACCGCCTCAGCCTCCTGTCCAGCTGGGACTACAGGGCTCTGACCTGGCCTATAATATAACATGCTGTCGATGGACATTTAGGCTATTTCCTTGCCTGATTTGTTTCACTATAGATTTGTTGGCCTATTCTAAAACCTCACAGAAGAGAAATCACACAGTAACACAGTAATGAGTGTGAATTATTTTCCACAGCATTCATTTTTTTGAGTAGGAGTCTCATTCTGTCACCCTGGGTGGAGTGCAGTGGCACGCTCAAGGCTGCCACAGCCTTGACCTGCTGGGCTTAGGTAATCCTTCTGCCTCAGGCTTCCAAGTAGGTGGAACTGCAGGTGCACATCACCACACCTGGTTAATTTTTTTATTTATTGTAGAGACCATACCTTGGGATTGCTTCCTAGTTTTTAGTTGTATTCATTCATTCATTCATTCATTCATTTATTTATTTGAGTTGAAGTCTCACTCTGTCGCCCAGACTAGAGTGCAGTGGCTGCTCCCAGCCACCACAGCCTCGACCTGCTGGGCTCCAGCAATCCTTCCGCCTCAGCCTTCCAAGTAGCCGGAATTACAGGCATGTGCTACCACCCCCAGCTGATATTTTGATTTATTGTAAAGATGAGGTCTTGCTGCCCAGGCGGGTCTCGAACCCGCGGTCTTAGGCAATCCACTCACCTCAGCCTCCCAAAGGCACGGGATTACAGGCTGAGCCACCGAGCCCAGCTTATTCATTTATTTATTCATTTTATTTTTCTTTTTTGAGTTGGAGTCTCACCCCATCGCCCAGACTGGAGTGCAGTGGCCGCTCCCGGCTACCGCAGCTCGACCTGCTGGGCTCCCGCGATCCTTCCACCTCAGCCTTCCAAGTATCAGGAACTACAGGCATGCGCTACCACACCCAGCTAATTTTTTTGACTTATTGTAGAAATGAGGTCTCACCAAGTTGCCCAGGTAGGTCTCGAACCCGCAGGCTCAGGCACTCCACTCACCTCAGCCTCCCAAGGTGCGGGATTACAGGCTGAGCCACTGAGCCTGGCTCTTCCTAGTTTTTAAATTCATTTCTAGACACACACGCATTCAGAAGCATGACTGGGCACAGTGGTTCACGTCTATAAGCCTAATTCTTTGGGAGGCTGAGGCAAGAGGATTGCTTGAACCAGGAGTTTGAGACCAGCCTGAGCAACACGGCAAGACCTCATTGCTACAAAGAAATAAAAAAAATATTAGCCGGATGTGGTGGCATGCACCTGTAGTCCTACCTACTCACTTACTGGGGAGGCTGAGGCAGAAGGATCACCTGAGCCCAGGAAGTTGAGGCTGCAGCAAGCCATGAGCATGCCACTGCACTCCAGCCTGGGCAACGGAGTGAGACTCCAACTCCAAACAAAACAAAACAAGCAAAAGCAGTGTGTTTGCTTTTTTCCAAACAAGAGGACCTACCATGAGTCTCAGTCTATCACTTGCTTTTTCTACTCACAGTAGGATTTAGATATCTCTGGGAGTCACACTTCTCACCTGCTGCACAGCCAGGCCGCAGCATTAATGTCCCATGCATACATATATAACACCACTGGTTTGGTTTTGTTTTTTAGAGAGAGGGTCTCCCTCTGTCTCTCAGGCTGGAGTGCAGTAGGATGACCACGGCTCACCGTAGCCTTGAACTCCTGGGATCAAGAGATCCTCCTGCCTCAGCCTCCCGGGCAGCTGGGACTACAGGGCTCTGACCTGGCCTGAAACACTCCTGTCGATGGACATTTAGATTATTTCCTTGCAAATAGCGTACAATGAGTATCCTTGAGCGGACAGCTTTATGCCTGTCTGTGTAGGTTTCTCTGGAATTGATTGCAGCAAGCAGAATTGCTGGGTGAATTAATAAACACTCAGTGAAGAATTAATATTCTAATTTCCTCTGGTTGACCATTGTTCTTCCAATTCTTCAGCAATTCTTTTGAGCAGCAGAATGTTCTCACTTGTCATCAGAGGATACTAAACAAGGCCAAGCGAGTCTGGCTAGCGCGTTGGGGTGTGTGGTAAGGGGAGGCAGAGTCTAGCTAATTAATTGATGATGTCTGTCGCTTTTGAAGCTGTCTCATGTGTTCTGTTTCCTGGTGTGGGAGAGGGGCCTCCTTTGCTGCCCCTCCCCCACACTACTGTGGGAAAGTGGGACCTGCTGATGCCCAGAGAATTACCTTATGTGGGGAGGAGGGACCCTAGTATTTACCCACTATCATGTGGGTACAGGATTTACCACGCTAATGCTATATGGCCTTGGGTGAATACTCCCAGCCTCAGTTTCCTCAGAGGTGGTATGTCTAGGTCTCTGGAGTCGGACTGTCTGCCCTAGGCAGGAAGGGGCTGCATTACAATAGGGAGTCCTTGTTATAATAACACAGCCATAGCTATGGCTTTTTTTTTTTTTTTTTTGAGTTGGGGTCCCACTTTGTTGCCCATGCTGGAGTGCAGTGGCAATATCACAGGTCACCACAGCCTCGATCTCACTGGGCTCAGGTGATCCTTCCACCTCAGCCTCCAGAATAGGTGGGACTACAGGTCCAGGCCACCCTGCCAAGGTCTTGTTTTATTTTTATTTTTTACAAAGACGAGGTCTTGCTATGTTGCCCAGGCTGGTCTCTAACTCCGGGGCCAAGCAATTTCCTGCCTCGGCCTCCCAAAGTGCTAGCATTAGAGGCGTGAGCCACCACGCCCGGCCTTGGGAGGCTTTTTGAGCCTCAGTTTCCTCCT
This sequence comes from Carlito syrichta, assembly GCF_000164805.1. NCBI lineage: Eukaryota > Metazoa > Chordata > Mammalia > Primates > Tarsiidae > Carlito > Carlito syrichta. Next base: position 9,530 of record NW_007097651.1, read on the forward strand.
TTGTATAAAGAAACCGAACAGCTCCTCTCTCTAGAGTTGTGGAAAAGGACTACAGAAGACAAAGACAAACCCTCTTCACACAGTGCCTGGCACGAAGTAAAAATGCAACAGTAAATGGTCACGTTTGTAATTAATACTGAGCCGGAGTCTCACTTTGTTGCCCAGGTTGGAGAGCAGTGGCACGATGGCGGCCACCGCAGCCTCGACCTTCTCCGTGATCCTTCCGCCTCAGCCTTCCAAGAAGCTGGAACCACAGGTGTGCGCCAACACGCTTTTTGATTTATCGCAGAGACGAGGGCTCGCCAAGTTGCCCAAGCTGGTCTCGAACCCCTGGACTCCAGCAGTCCTCTTGCCTCGGCCTCCCAAAGTGCTGGGATGACGGGCGTGAGCCACCGGGCCCTGCCTGGGGATATCGAAACACAAGGCAGACGCGAAACAGGGCTCCGAGAGGGCGTGCGAGTCCCCTACGTCCGCCAAGCGGCAGAGCGGGAATCCGAACTCGGGCCTGCTTCTCCAGCCCGGGACGGGGAGTCGGGGTGAAGGAAGGCGGAGCGAGGGGCCTCCCGAGCGGCCCGCGCGGGGGTCCGGGC
>NW_007097651.1:10323-11100 GCF_000164805.1 Carlito syrichta
CCATGGCGACCGCCCGCGCGGCGCCAGCCGGACAGCCCGTCCGGGTTTTATGAATGGGTGACGTCACGGGCCTGGCGTCTAACGGTCTGAGCCGCTCGTTCGGACGCCGGCACGGACCCGCCCGGGCGGGGCGCGGGAGGCCTCGGGCCCGCAGCCGCCGCGCCGTGGGAGGGAAGCGCTGCTCGAGGTCTTGGAGGGGAACGGCCAGCCAGAAAGGGGGAGGAACGTTCAAATTCGCCAGTCGCGGCAGACGCTGCGGGTTGTTTCGAGGGGCTGCGAGTCCGGGGTGGAGCGGGATGTAACCCACTTCGCCGCGCCCCTCCGTCTAGTGCGGGTCCCTGGCACCCCGTGCCAACCCCCGAAAACTTCCCCGAATTAGTTGCGCCTTCCCCCCAGAGACTGGGGTGGGCCCGCGGTCCCAGGAATCACAGCCACATTCCCAGGGGATTGTGGAAGTGACGGGGACAGAGCCGAGAGGGGGCCCGCTTTCAGCTTCGGTCCCGATGTTCGCAGGTCCTGGTCCGAGAGGTGAGCTTCCGCGAGGGTCCGGAATCCAGGCTCTTTGGGCGGCCCAGAGCCAGACGCTCCTCGCCCGGGCCTCAGTTTCTCTCCTTTGCAAAATGGAGCTGAAGAAGGGAGGAAAGGGATGTGGGAAAAGTGAATTCCTGGGGCCTTTTTGTGATCGGCGACCCGGCCCCGGCTTCTCCGCCTCCTTCCCGGGAGCCCAAGGCAGCCCGCGCCTACCCCCGCCGCCCCGCCCCTGCCCCTGCCCCCGCC
>NW_007097651.1:12241-13952 GCF_000164805.1 Carlito syrichta
CCGCGCTTCTGTTTTTTGGAAAGCAGACGTTTTAAAACATGGTCGTGGTGGTGCTTCTCAGATTTCTGAGGAAAATTGCTGTGTATTGTATATTACAATGATCACCGACTGAGAATATTGTTTTACAATAGTTCTGTGGGTTTTGTTGTTGTTGTTATTAAACAAATACTTTAGATAGTGGTCAAGTTGCGGTGCCTTCTTGGGCGGAGGGGAGGGGCCTGGGCTGGGGATTGACCCCTGACCCTCTTCACAGCTGGTGCTGGGAGGAGGCCACATCTGGACTGTGGCTCTCACCGACTTACCGGCTTGAGCGGTTCCGGTGTCTTTAAAGGCTTCTCCGTCGCTGGCCCTTTCCCTGCTCCCTCGTGTCGTAAAATTCCCTGCTCTGGAGCTCTAGGGTTTCTCCAAGCGATCACGGGGCCATCTGGATCACCTGGGGAGGGTGTTAAAATGTAGATGAAACTGCCCGGCCCCTATGCGTTGGAGAGCATTGAACCAGCCTTTTGAGCTGCAGAACCGGGTCGTGGGACCACCCACCTTCTTGCCAAGATGCAGGGACTTGCACCCCTTGGAGAGAGACCTGCCCAGGGCCTGCTTTCCTGAGGCAGCCCTGTCACCTTGGGCCACCTCACCTTGAATCCCAGCAGCTGCCCCCGGGGCTCCCAGCTTGTCCAAGTGGGTGAGTTAGTTGGCAGGGCCAGGCTGGGCACAGCTGCTGGGCCACCTGCTTGGAGTTCAGACTCAACCCCCTCACCCTGGCCTGACTCTGCAGGCAGCTCAAACAAATCTCTTCTCCCCCGGGGCTCCTGCGTGGGCTCTGAGGCGTGGGCGAGTCTGTCCCCAGCTCCCGAGCAGGAGAAGGATGTCACTGGCAAGAGCCTCTCTGCCTGGACACGTATGTGGGTTTGTACTCACCGGGGAGTGCATATGAACATCTGGGCCGTGTCCATAGCCTAAGCGAACTGGCAGACTCCCCCTGCCTCTAAGATGAGGCTGGGTCCTCTGATCAGTCCAGGCCCCGGTGTGCAGGTGGGCACACGTGAGCACGTGTTCTGCAGATAAGGAGGCACCCCCCAGCTGCTGGGGCTTGGGGGTGTGATGGGCATCTCTGCATAGGTCTGGGTTGATGGATGAGTTTGCTTGCGGAGGGGGTCATGGACCCACCCTGTGTGATCGTAATGGGATCAGCGGGCGGTCCTGGGCATCTTAGAGTCTGGAGTGAGGGTGGGGCAGCTGCGTTTGGGCAAACCCTTCCTCCAAGACCAAGTGCAGCTGCTAGGCCCTGGGGACACCAACCCTCAAGGATCCCTGCCAGTCAACTTCAGGTATTACAGGGTGCAACTGAGTCCCAGAGAGGGCAAAGAACTCGTCCCAGACGCACTCACACATTTTTCTGTGCTCAGTCCTGTACGTGAACGAGTTCGTGGATCCCCGTGTAGCTGAAGGCGGGAGTCTAACCCCAGCTTCACCTCGGAAGAGACCAGCTCAGAGAGGTCGGACACAAGCTGAAAGATGGCGGTTATCGGGCACCAACGTGAAGCCAGCTCCCAGCGCCTCGAGTGTTCTGTGGGCATTATCACAGAAGGCAGCATTTATAAGGCCCCCGACGTCCTTTGCCGCCCCCCCCCGCCGTTGGATGGTACTAGCCGCACAGAACTGGGGTGCGGATAAACCGAAGAAAGCATTTGGGGAAGCGATGGGTGCCACGCTT
>NW_007097651.1:14607-16156 GCF_000164805.1 Carlito syrichta
AACCCTGCTCCTTTGGAAACCGTGGCCGCCTTAACCCCTCCTGGACAGGGTGCAGCCAGGAGCTGGGGTGGAGACAGAAGCGCCAGGTGAAGTTTCTTGGGCTGCAGATCCTGCCTTTCCAGGGCCCTGGGCCTGAGACCTCAAGTACTTTTTATTTTGTTCAACAAGCACAGAGATACTAAGTTCTAAATTTTTTTTTTTTTTTTTCAGTCGGAGTTTCACTCTGTTGCTCAGGCTGGAGGGCAGTGGCACGCTCATGGCCACCACAGCCTTAGCTGCTGGGCTCAGGTGATCTTTCCGCCTCAGCCTTCCAAGTAGCTGGAACCACAGGCGTGTAACTACACCCGGCTAATGTGATTTACTGTAGAGATGAGGTCCCACCAAGTTGCCCAGGCTGGTCTTGAACCCGTGGGCTCAGGCAATCCTCTCGCCTCCACCTCTGAAAGTGCTGGGATTACATGCATGAACCACTGCGCCTGGCCTTATTTATTTGTTTTAAAAGTATAAACTGGATAAATGCAAGACACGTACACATCACAATTTTTGCAACCTGCATTGTGGCATTCCTTAATTTAAAAAATCTGGCCGGGCATGGTGGCTCAGGCCTACAATCCCAGCACTTTGGGAGGCTGAGGTGAGAGGATTGCCTGAGCCCACGAGTTCGAGACCGGCCTAGGCAACTTGGTGAGCTCTCATCTCTACAGTAAATAAAAAAATCAGCTGGGTGTGGTAGCACGCACCTGTGGTTCCAGCTACTTGGAAGGCTGAGGCAGAAGGATCACCTGAAGCAGGTCGAGGTTGCGGTGGCCGAGAATGTGCCACTGCACTCCAACCTGGGCAACAGTGAGACTCCAACTCAAAAAAAAAAAAGACTCAATTAAGTCCAGGTGCAGTGGCTCACGCCTGTAATCCCAGCACTTTGGGAGGCCAGGGCAAGAGGATTGCCTGAGCCTGTGGGTTTGAGACTAGCCCGGGCAACTTGGCGAGACCTCATCTCTTCAATAAATCACAAAGTCAGCTGGGCGTGGTAGCACATGCCTGTAGTTCTGGCTACTAGGAAGGCTGAGGCGGAAGGATTGCCAGAGCCCAGCAGGTCAACGCTGGGGTAGCCATGAGCGTGCCACTGCACTCCAGCCTGGATGACAGAATGAGATTCCTACTCCAAAATAATAATAATAATAATGATCTAACTGAAGCCTGGAAAAGTGAAAGGGCTCCGGCTCCCTCGACCTCTAGTGGTTCCATGTGACTTGGTTCTGAGAGGACTGGTCACACAGTGAGGTACAGGTCTTAAGCCAGGTGGAAATCGTGACTTCTAGAAGTACTGCCCTGCCAGGGATCCTGAAGCTTCATACACAAACACCAGCCTTAACACCTGCCGTGAGTCACCTGGACCTTGAGATGGGCTGGATAGGGAGCCGCTGGAGTTCCCCATTTGCCTCCTGAGACTACGGCTCAGCCACGGAACTTTAGTTCATGTTGGTCACTCTTTTTTTTTGAGTTGGAATCTCACTCTGTCACCCAGACTGGAGTGCAGTGGCCGTTCCCG
>NW_007097651.1:16696-20189 GCF_000164805.1 Carlito syrichta
GCTCTCGGCCACCGCAGCCTTGACCTGCTGGGCTCTGGCGATCCTTCCGCCTCAGCCTTCCAAGTCGCTGGAACTGCAGGCGTGCGCTACCATGCCCGGCTAATTTTTTGATTTATTGTAGAGATGAGGGCTCGCCAAGTTGCCCAGGCGGGTCTCGAACCCGCGGGCTCAGGCAATCCGCTCACCTCAGCCTCCCAAAGCACGGGATTACAGGCTGAGCCCCCGAGCCCAGCCATGTCGGTCACTCTTATGAGCACCAGGAACTACCAGCCAGAGAGGGCTCTCTGCTGCCCAAGGTCGCACACCCCAGGGCTCGCTTCCCCGTGACAGGCAGGCCTCAGATCTGGCTGCCCGAGCAAAAGGCAGTGAGTCACAAGGCCAGGCCAGGAGCCGGGCGAGGCTGGGCCCGGGCTGGGCCTGGGCTGGGCAGGCGCCACTTTCCGGGAAAGGCAAGGGAAGAGGAAACCAGAAGGCCAGGAGGAGCCCTGGAGGGCGGGGGCGCCTTATCTCCCCAGCCCCGCCCTGGCGGATGCTGCTTCCTGCCCTACTCTTGCAAAACCGCCTTCCCAGCTGCCCCCAAGAGGAGTGCCCTGAGCCGGCACCAGATTGCATCAAGGCCTTGTGCAAGAGGTGTTAAGGGGAGGACAGCGGCTGGGGGCCAGGAGGGCGCGAGGCCAGGCAGATGAGGGTGCCAGGCCCCCCACTTCTCATCGGGCACTTTGCCTCTTGGGCTGTCAGCATCCCCGGCTTTAAAATGGGTTTGGCCGGGCTCGGGGGCTCAACCTGTCATCCCAGCACTTTGGGAGGCCGAGGCGAGTGGCTTCCCTGAGGCCGCGAGTTCGAGACCTGCCTGGGCAACTTGATGAGACCTCGTCTTCACAATAAATCAAAAATTAGCCAGGCGTGGTAGCGCGTGCCTATAGTTCCAGCTACTCGGAAGGCTGAGGCGGAAGGATCCCGGAGCCCAGCAGGCGAGGCTGCGGTGGCCGGGAGTGGCCACGGCACTCCAGTCTGGGCGACAGAGTGAGACTCCGACTCAAATAAAATAAAATAAAACGGGAGTTAAACTCACCACACTGAAGTTTCAGTAATATCATCCCAAACCCATGCCCTCCTCAAGCCCCAGTTGGGCCGTTGTCATCTCTACCTGGAAAACCACTAGCCCCAACTGATTTGTTCAACAGTTATACAGCTTCCACAATACAAGGGGGACCCAAAAATACCCCGGAATTGTTATTTTGGGGGGGAGTGGTCTCCTATAGCACACTCAGAATCTGTTCCTCTGAATCAGATGGTCAACCAAAGTTTTCATCGGGAAGTTTTGAGAAGGTTGTGTCACGATTTGTGGAAATGTCTTGAGTTGTGGCAAACAGGTGACTGGTTCTTCCACCGTGACAATGCACTTGACCAAAAACTGCATGGCTCCCATGCCCCACCCAGACTTGCCCAGAGTGACTTTGTTGTTTCCCCGATGAGATAAAGGTCCTCAAAGGGAAGCATGTGGAAGAGGTGAAATAAGAAATGGCAGAAGTCCTAAAAACACCAAAATTGATGAGCTCAGAAACTTTTGAGCACTGGAAAAAGCATCTTGATAGGTGTTTTGCATCAGACAGAGAGTTCTTTGAAGGTGACTGCAATTTAAACATGTAAGAATAAATATACATTTTTTTAAAAAAGTAGGATTCTCACTCTGTTGCCCAGGCTGGAATGCAATGGCATGGTCACGGCCACCACACTCTCGACCTGCTGGGCTCAGGTGCTCCTTCCACCTCCACCTTCCTAGTAGTTGGAACCACAGGCATGTGCCACCATGCCCGGCTAATTTTTTTGATTTATCATAGAGACAAGGTCTTGCCAAGTTGCTCAGGCTGGTCTCAAACCCCTCGGTTCAGGTAATCCTCTCACCAGGCGTGAGCCACCAAGTCTGGCCACAATTTTCTATTTATTTTTATTTATTTATTTTGAGTTGGAGTCTCACTCTGTCGCCCAGGCTGGAGTGCCATGGCACACTCATGACCACCCCAGTGTCGACCTGCTGGACTCCAGCGATCCCTCCTCCTCAGTCTTCCAAGAAGCCGGAACTACAGGCGAGTGCTACCATGTCCGGCTAATTTTTGATTTATTATAGAGGTGAGGTCTCACCAAGTTGCCTGAGCTGGTCTCGAACCCGCGGGTTCAGGCAACACACTTTTTTCTAAGTAAAATCCGGGTGTCTTTGAGTCCCCCTCCTATGCCAGGACCAAGGCTGCAGGAACGAAAAATTAACAATAAATATGCAACGTGTCATTAGACAGTGGTGCTTCTGACCGAAGCTCAAACTTCAGGGGTCCTCAGCTGGAGAAATCCCCAGCCCTGTGTCCCTATGCTTTCCGTGCGTTGTGCAAAACGTGCAAAATGCTGTGTTTGCTGGAGGCCCCCTTTGAACACAGAGGGGGGGACAGGGCGCAAGCCGAAAGCCATGGCCGCAGGAGACAAGGAATCACGTTTGGGGGTGCCGCTCGTTCCCTGGGTGGGAGACTCTGAGATCTCAGAGGGTAGGGAAGAGCCAGGAGGTGGACCAGTGGCTGCAGCGCCGCCGGGCTCATCACGCACCTGCCCAGGCGGTCCTCGGGCCGCCGGCGCCGCCTCCCGGGCAGAGCTGGGGCTGCGCAAGGTGGGCGAGAAGCGCTGGGCCGGCGCCGCAAGCAGCGGAGGCTGGGGCCGGGGGCCCTCTCGTGGCACTCTCTGGAACTGCAGCCAAGCCGCGGGTGGCAGGGCGTGTGTGTTTGTGTACCTATACACAGCCGGCGGCGTGTCCAGAATCTACGCCCTCGGCCCCTGCTCCCATCGGGGCCTCCCCGGAAGTGGTTTTGGAGAAGGGGCATGAAAACATATTTTCTTCCCATTTTGAAAATTAGCAAGACTATCTCACACACACACACACACACACACACACACACACACACACCCCACACACGTATTTTTACAGACATAGTCAATGTTGCCCAGGCTGGAGGGCAGTGGCTGGTCAGAGGTGTGATTATGGCTCACTGCAACCTCTAACTCCTGGCCTCACGGAATCCTTCTGGTCCTCTGGCTTCAGCCTCCTGAGTAGCTGGGACTGTAGGTGCATGTCACCACGCCTGGCTTAATTTTGATTAGCTGTATTTTTCCTTTAAAATTGTCTTCTAAACTGGGCGCAGTGGCTCATGCCTGTAACCCAGCACTATGGGAGACAAAGGCGAGAGGATTACCTGAGTTCAGGAGTTGGAAACCAGCCTGAGCCACGTGGTGAGACCTCAGCTCTACAATAAGTCAAAAAATTAGGGCAACTCCTTTGGGTCCCCTCTCACTGTGGGAGCTTTTCTGTCCTCTCAATAAATCCTGCTTAAAAAAAAATTAGCTGGGTGTGGTGGCACATGCCTGCGGTTCCAGCTACTTGGAAGACTGAGGAGGAAGGATCGCCTGAGCCCAGCAGGTTGAGGCTGCGGTGGCTGTGAGCGTGCCACTGCAC
>NW_007097651.1:20209-26105 GCF_000164805.1 Carlito syrichta
AAAAAAAAAAAAAAAAAAGAGTACCCTAAGACAAACACACACTCACATTCACTCCATCTCCAAGTCCAGCCAATTTTCCTCTCTCTTTTTTCTTTTTTTTTTTGAGTTGGAGTCTCACTGCCGACCAGGCTGGAGTGCAGTGACATACTCATGGCCACTGCAGCCTCGACCTGTTGGACTCAGGCGATCCTTCCACCTCAGCCTTCCAAGTAGCTGGAACTACAGATGTGCGCCACCACACGCAACTAATTTTTTTTAAATTAGAGATAAGGTCTCACCAAGTTACCCAGGCTAATCTCGAGCCCTGAGCTCAGACAGTCCTCTCACTCTGGCCTCCTAAAGTGCTGGGATTACAGACGTGAGCCACCGCATCTGGCCCCAATTCTAACTCTTAAATCTATCCCCAGGCCACTCACTTCTAGGTGCCCCTTTGGCCACCACCCTGGTCTTCATCATCTCACCTGAATCACTGCCGTGGCATCCTCACTGGTGCTCCTGCTTCCACCGTTTCCCCCACGTTCTTCAGTAGCAGTCAGGGTTTCCTTCTAAAATGCAGGCAGAGCATATCCTTTGCCTACTTAGAAGCCACTGAAGCTACAAAAAATTAAATTAAAAAAAAATAGAGATTCCTGTGGTTTCCGGGTGCTCTTAGAATAAAACTCTGACTTGTTACCACAGTCCACAAGGCACATGGTAGACCTGGCTCCTTCCTGCATGCCTCCCTGCTCCTAACTCTCTTCCCATCACTGTCTCCAGCCACCTCGATCTCCTTCCTGTCACTCTCTTAGTGGCCGGGCCTCTGTGTTATGTTTGCTGCCTGAAATGCTATACCCACATATCTCCATGTCCTTCAGGGCTCAGTTCACTGCCTCGGAGAAGTCTTTTCTGACACCCGTCTCCTTAGTGTGTGTTTTTGTTTTCTCCTTAGCGTTATTCACATCCGTAATTGTCCCTAGGGCAAAAGATTGAAACTTTCTGCACCTATTGCATTTACAACAGATTATTAGCCTCATAGCAGCTTTTGTTTTCGTCTTCTTTTTGTTTTTTCTTTTTTTGTGAGTCGGAGTCTCACTCTGTCACCCAAGCTGGAGTGCAGTGGCATGCTCATGGCCACCGCAGCCTGGACCTGCTGAGCTCAGGCGATCCTTCTGCCTCAGCCTTCCAAGTAGCTGGAACCATAGGTGTGCGCCACCATGTCCGGCTACTTCTTTTTTTTTTGAGTCAGAGTCTCACTCTGTTGCCCAGACTGGAGTGCAGCAGCACTCTCCAGGCCACTGCAGCCTCAACCTGCGGGACTCCGGAGATCCTTCCACCTCAGCCTTCCAAGTAGCCGGAACTACAGGCACATGCTACCACGCCCGGCTGATTTTTTGATTTATGGTAGAGATGAGGTCTCGCCAAGTTGCCTGGGTGGGTCTCAAACCCGTGGGCTCAGGCAATCCACTCACCTCAGGCTCCCAAAGTGCAGGATTACAGACTGAGCCACTGAGCCCGGCTTATTTTTTTAAATTTATTGTAGAGATGAGGTCTTGCCAAGTTGCCCAGCCTGGTCTTGAATCCCTGGGCTCAGGCAATCCTTCCTCCACTGCCTCCCAAAGTGCTGGGATCACAGGCGTGAGCCACTGGGCCCGGCCTGTTTTCCTCTTATAATTAACCATGGGGGTTGCACTATGTTGCCCAGGCTGGCCTTGAACTCATAGGCTCAGGTGATCCTCCTGCCTCAACCTTCTAAGTAGCTGAGTCTGCAGGCACACGCTACCACACTTGGCCATTTTTTTTAATGGTCATAAATTATTTGACATCAAAAGGTGATTTGACCAGGCTCAGTGGCTCAGCCCATAATCCCAGCACTTTGGGTGGCCAAGGAGAGTGGATTGCCTGAGCCCGCGGGTTTGAGACCCACCCAGGCAACTCGGCGAGACCTCGTCTCTACAATAAATCAAAAAGTAGCCAGGCGTGGTAGCACGTGCCTGTGGTTCCAGCTCCTTGAAAAGCTGAGGCGGAAGGATCCCCTGAGCCCAGCAGGTTGAGGCTGCGGTGGCTGGGAGCGTGCCACTGCACTCCAGTCTGGGTGACAGAGTGAGACTCCAACTCAAAAAAAAAAAAAAGATGAGTCTGTTCCCTCCCCATGAACCTGGGCAGGATTTTAGGCTTGCTTTGACCTGTAGGTGACAACAAAAGTGATGTGACATGACTTTCAAGGCCGGTTCCTAAAAGGCTGTTCTGCTTCTGCCTGGTTTTTCTGAGACGCTCTCTCTCTAAAGGATGCAGCTGCCATGGAAAACATGTGATCGCCGTTAGACAGCCATGCTGGAAAAGCCATGTGTAGGTCCTCCAGATGACTCGTCCCCTGAGCTCAGCCTTCCAGTTGTGTCTGTCTGGGTAAAGCTATCTCGGATCTTCCAGAAAAGCCTATCAGTCAACTGAATCCCACTGAGTGATCCCAGTTGAAAACACAGGGAGCAGAAGAATTATTCAACCAAGCGCCACCTTAATTCTTGACCCACAGAATTTGTGAGATATAATACAATGGTGGATATTTAATGCCACTGAGTTTTGAGGCAGTTTATTATGGAGCAGCATATAGGCAGAACAATCATGTTTATTTGGTTATTGATCACGTTTTGTCTCTAGAATGGTTGTGGATCTGGCACATAGTTGCTGCTCGGTGAATATTTGTTGAATGAGAAGCGAATGGACAGTTGTATACCCACCACACTCGGGTTCAGCTCATCCGCCCAGCTGGGCAGGGCATCGGGGATGATCCTGCAGACATGTCCGCCTGAGAAGGGGCACACAGACGCCCCCACCCCCGGCATCCCAGGCCTCACCCCTGGGAGGAGGTGATGAGAGTGGCTTTGGTCACCAAAGTCCACTGTGACATCAGGGACCCGTGAGTGCCCACCTGTCCTGCCCTGTCTTTTGTGTTCCAGACTTCGCACATGTTACTCCAGCGATGTCTTCCAAGTGCCCTTTATCTGAGTTCACTCCCTCCAGAAAACTGGTCCAGTCTGGGGACTCTCCCAGGTTCTCTTCCTGACCTGCAGGGACAACCCCCTCCCCAGCTTGCTGATCACAGACAACTGCAGGAATTCCTCTAGGATCGTTTCTACCCAGAGCCACAGAGCAACTCCATGCCCCATATTGCCACCGCCCGCCTGCACACAAGGCCCTCGCTCCGACAGTTCAGGCCCTTACGCAATGACAGCCCCAACCAAAGACACCTACTATGTGTCAGTATCTCATTTCAACATTCCACAACTCAGTGAGGTCAGACACAAGCCGTCACGTTTGATGAATGAGAAAGCGGAGGCTTCCAGAGAAAAAATGGTGTCCAGGTCCCTGGCTGGCCAGGGCCTCTGGGATCCAGCCTCTCATCAGCAGCAGCATCACGGGTGTAGCTGACCGGGCACAGACTGCAAAGACAGCGATCCGCTAGAGGATGTTACGTTCAACGCGTTAAAATTTGTGTGTGTGTGTGTTGGAGTCTCACTCCGTCACCCAGGCTGGAGTGCAGTGGCACGCTCGGCCACCGCAGCCTCGACCTGCTGGGCTCAGGCGATCCTTCCGCCTCAGCCTTCCAAGCAGCCGAAACTACAGGCGTGCGCTGCCACGTCCGGCTAATTTTTTGATTTACTGTAGAGATGAGGTCTCACCAAATTGCCCAGGCTGGTCTTGAACCCATGGGCTCAGGCAATACCTCACCTCGGCCTCCCAGAGTGCTGGGATTACAGGCTTGAGCCACCATGTCCGGCCATCAACAGGTTAAATTTTAAGCAGGATGTTTTCCTAGTTTCAAAGTATAGCCCTTCACATGTTTAATATAGAAAGAGTAAAATAAGCTGGGGGGGGGTGGGTGGCTCACGCCTGTCATTCCAGCACTTTGGAAGGTGGAGGCGAGAGGATTGCCTGAGTCCAGGGATTTGAGACCAGCCTGGACCACTTGGTGAGACCTTGTCTCTACAATAAAAATCAAAAAATTAGCAAGGCTTGGTGGTACGCGCCTGTGGTTCTGGCTACTCGGAAGGCTGAGGTGGAAGGATCGCCGGAGCCCAACAGGTCAAGGCTGCGGTGGCCGGGAGCAGCCATTGCACTCCAGTCTGGGTGGCAGACTGAGACTCCAACTCAAGAAAAAAAAAAAAGAAAAGAAAAAGAAGACTGAGAGAGACTGCAGATAACCAGGCCTGGTGGCTCATGCCTGCAGTCCCAGCAATTCTGAAGGCTGAGGTGGGAGGATCAGTTGAGGACAGGCATGTGAGGCCAGCCTGGGCAACGTAGTGAGACCTCATCTCTACAGAAAAAATTTTCTTTTAAATTAGCTGGACGTGGTGGTGCATGCCTGTAGTCCAAGCTTCTCAGGAGGCTGAGGCGAAAGGATCGCTGGAGCCCAGGAGGTCGAGGCTGCTGTGAGCTGTGATCGTGCCACTGCACTCCAGCCCAGGCGACAGAGTGAGACTCTGACTCCCGAGAAAGAAAGAAAGAGAGGGACTAAGGATATGTGACAACTAAATGCGATGTTGAATCCTGGACTGGATCCCAGAACAGAAAAAGAACATGATTTGGGAAATGAAATGACTTCTGACCTTAGTTCGCAGTCTTAGTCCACAGTCATACACCAAAGTGAATAATTCCTGAGTCTGGGGAAGCATGCTCATGTTATGTTCTCGAGATGTTGACAGAAAGGGAAGCCGGAAGAAAGGCACACAGGAACTCCCTGTACTATTTTTACAACTTCTGTAGGACTAAAGTTATCTCAAAAGGAAAAAGAACACTTGAGAGAGAGAGAATGAAGGTCAAGCTGGAACAAGCCTACCACAGCCCGCCTCTCCCGCTGATTACAGTAAAACACTCTGGACAGACACGGAGGCAACCACTCGGGGAAGAACTCTGAGAAGCACACGGTAGAAAGCAGGTTGGCTGGGAAGTCAGCATCTGAAGCATAACCAGCATGGCCGTAGAGTTTCCTGGTGAATTTTCTTTATCTTCTGGTGCTTGGCCCTGGCAGCAAAAATCTTCAGAAGAAAAGCCTAGCTTGGGCGTGGTGGCTCATGCCTGTGATCCCAGTACTTTGGGAGGCCCCAGCAGGAGGATTGCTTGAGCTCAGGAGTTGAGACCAGCCCGAGCAGCATAGTGAGACCCTGTCTCGACAAAAAATTTAAAAATATGCTGGCGTGGTGGCACGCACCAGCTACTCAGGAGGCTGAGGCAGAGGGAGCCCACAAGGGCGAGGCTGTCTGTCTTGAGCCATGAGGCTGCCACTGCACTCCAGCCTGAGCGACAGAGTGAGACCTTTTTTTTTTTTTTTTTGAGTGGGAGCCTCACTCTGACACCCAGGTTGGAGAGCAGTGGCATGATTATAGTCATTGCAGCCTCGACCTGCTGGGCTCAGGCGATCCTTCTGCCTCAGCTTTCCAACAGCTGGAGCTACAGGCGCACAACCATACCCAGCTGAAACCTTTACTCAAAACAACACAAAACAAAAGCCTAATATTCTGGCCAGAGGACCAGGAAGATGGGGCTCTGTGAGGTGAACAGTGTGAGGAGAATGTTGATTATTGTTGTTGTTTTTATTATTATTGTCATTCCTATTATTAGTTAAGTCTTTGTTCTCATCTGTCCTTATCCCAGGGTAGTCCCAGACCCAGCAACTCTCCGCAATTCCAAATCCCTTTGAGAAAGAAACCAACCTTCTGGAACAACAAACTCAGAAGGGGTGCTGGCATGAGGAGTAGTGAGGGAAAGGTGTCAACTCCTCATCTTTTCCCTCTTCTTTCTTTTTAAATTTTTTTTTAATTGGAGTCTCACTCTGTCACCCAGTCTGGAGTGCAGTGGCACACTCACGGCCACTGCAGCCTCCACCTGCTGGGCTCAGGTGATCCTTCCGCCTCAGCCTTCC
>NW_007097651.1:26218-29325 GCF_000164805.1 Carlito syrichta
GGAAGTACAGGTGCACACCATCACGCCTGGCTTTTTTTTTAATTTTTTTAACTGTAGAGACTAGGTCTCACCGAGTTGCCCAGGCTGCTCTTGAACCCCTGGGCTCAGGCAATCCTCTCACCTCCACCTCCCAAAGTGCTGGAACTATCCCTCTTTTTTTCTTGCTGCTATGCCCTAAGAGCAAGCGCAGTGGCATGGAGTTGTGAGACAGTGCTGGTGGTTAAAACTCTGAGACCTCCATATTCTGAAAAAGGAGCCAGATATAGAGAAAATTCTGGAGAGGGGAGAGTGGATAAAGGGAATCCCCTAATTCTTTCTTTCTATCTTTATTTTTGAGTTGGCGTTCTCACCCTGTTGCCCAGGCTGGAGTGCAGTTGGCATGCTCACGGCCACCACAGCCTCAACCTGCTGGGCTCCGGCGATCCTTCCGCCTCAGCCTTCCAATTAGCTGGAACTATAGGCATGCGCCACCTTGCCTGCTATTTTTTGATTTATTGTAGAGATGAGGTCTCACCAAATTGCCCAGGCTAGTCTCGAACATGTAGGCTCAGGCAATCCTCTCACCTCAGCTTCCTAAAGTGCTGGGATTATAGGCATGCCCAGCTGGGAATCCCCTAATTCTTTTTTTATTTTTTATTTATTTTTTGCGTTGGAGTCTCACTCCGTCGCCCAGCCTGGAGGGCACTGGCATGCTCCCGGCCACCACAGCCTCAACCTGCTGGGCTCCGGCGATCCTTCCACCTCAGCCTTCCAAGTAGCTGAAACTACAGGCGCGCACTACCACGCCTGGCTCATTTTTTGATTTATTGTAGAGATGAGGTCTCGCCAAGTTACCCAGGCAGGTCTCGAACCCGCGGGCTCAGGCAATCCATTCACCTCAGCCTCCCAAAGCACGGGATTATAGGCTGAGCCACCGAGCCCGGCTGAATCCCCTAATTCTAAGCATAAACCAACATGAGTCCTGAGTTCAGTCTCTAGTCGTGGAACATGCCCAGAAGAGGAAGGAAGGTGTTGATTACTGAAACACCATGTGAGCTACTGCCTGGGTCCCAGACTAACCTCTGCACCAAGCAGACCCAAGTAGCATAGAAAAGCTTTGAAAATGAATGTGATATTAAAACCACTCCCTACAGAGGGTGATACGGAATATGTGGTCCGACCATGATCAGCTGTGCCTGCCATAAAAAATTCTTCAGAGG
Organism: Carlito syrichta; assembly: GCF_000164805.1. NCBI lineage: Eukaryota > Metazoa > Chordata > Mammalia > Primates > Tarsiidae > Carlito > Carlito syrichta. The sequence goes on from NW_007097651.1 coordinate 27,418, forward strand.
CTTTTTAACAGGACTCAGAGTCTCACAAGATAATATTTAAAATGCCCAGGAATCCAAGTTACAGCAACAACAGCAACAAAAAATGCCCAGATACAATGCAAAGTTACTCAACAAGGAAAATCTGACCAAGTCTCAAAGAAAAAAGCAATCAATAGATGCAAACCACAAAAAAGACCTAGATGTTGGAATTGGCAGACAGACATCTTGTGGAGGATTATAACTATCCTCCACGAGATGAAGATGAACAGTTTAGAAATGAACGCAAAAATAGAAGTTTGTTTTTTTTTTTCCAGTCAGATTCTCACTCTTCATCCAGGTTGGAGTGCAGTAGCATGCTCATGGCCACCACAGCCTCGACCTGCTGGGCTCAGGTAATCTTTCTGCCTCAGCAATTCAAGTAGCTGGAACTACAGGTGCGTGACACTATGCTGGCTAATTTTTAAATTTATTGTAGAGACGAGGTCTTGCCAGATTGCCCAGGCTGGTCTCAACCCCTGGACTCAGGCAATCCTCTTGCCTCTGCCTTCCGAAGTTCTGGGATTACAGGCGTGAGCCTAAGAAGTTCTTAGCAGAGAAATAAAATTTATTAAAAAAAAAAAAAAAAAAACTCAAACGATCTAGGCCATTGCTTTACTAAGCTCTGGTGTGGCCATGTGCTCTTTGAGCTATGGCCGCTGCCGTATTCCTAAGCTTTGGCCCCCTCCCCTACCTTGGGGAGGAGAATCTCCTCTCTCTTCTCTCTAATTCACTTTTTTTTTTTTTTTGAGGTGGAGTCTCACTCTGCTGCCCAGACTGGAGTGCAGTGGCCACTCCCGGCCACCGCAGCCTCGACCTGCTGGGCTCCGGCGATCCTTCCGCCTCAGCCTTCCACGTAGCTGGAACTACAAGCATGCGCTACCACGCCTGGCTAATTTTTTTTTTTATTTATTGTAGAGATGAGGTCTCGCCAAGTTGCCCAGGCGGGTCTCGAACCCGCAGGCTCAGGCAATCCACTCACCTCAGCCTCCCAAAGCACAGGATTGCAGGCTGAGCCACCGAGCCCAGCTTAATTCACTTTCTAATAAACTATATTTTCCAATCTAAAAACAAACAAACAAAAAAAAAAACTAATAAAAATATCTGAAGTCTTAAACAGTCAGTGGATGATCTTGGTAGCAGAAGGGAGGTGACAGAGGAAGACTCAGTGAACCTGAAACAAGATCAATAGAAGTGATCAAATCCAAAGAACAGAGAGAAAAAATGTCTTAAAAAGTGAACTGGTCAGGTTTGGTAGCTCATGCCTGTAATCCCACTTTGGGAGATGGATGCAAGAGGATTGCTTGAGTTCAGGGGTTCAAGACCAGCTTAGGCAACATGGTAAAACCAATAAATAAAAAAATTTGCAGGATGTGGTGGTGCATGCCTGTGGTTCCAGCTCCTTGGAAGGCTGAGGTGGAAGGATCACCTGAGCCCAGCAGGTCGAGGCTGTGGTGGCTGTGAGCATGCCACTGCACTCCAGCTGGGTGACAAAAAAAAAGTACTGAAAGAAAAACCAATGTCAGCCAGGCACGGTAGCTAATGCCTATAATCTCAGCACTTTGGGAGGTGGAGGTGAGAGGACTGCCTGAGCCCACCGGTTTGAGACCAGCCTGGGCAACTTGGTGAGACCTCATCACTACAATAAATCAAATAATTAGCCGGGCGTGGTGGCACACGCTTGTAGTTCCAGCCACTTGGAAGGCTGAGGTGGAAGAATCGCCAGAGCCCAGCAGGTCAACACTGGGGTAGCCATGAGTGTCCCACTGTACTCCAGACTGGGCGATGGAGTGAGACTCCGAATCCAAAAAAAAAAAATGTTAGCCGGGCTCGGTGGCTCAACCTGTAATCCCACGCTTTGGGAGGCTGAGGTGAGTGGATTGCCTGAGCCCG
>NW_007097651.1:29817-32116 GCF_000164805.1 Carlito syrichta
CTCACCTCAGCCTCCCAAAGGCACGGGATTACAGGCTGAGCCACCGAGCCCGGCTAGGCCATGTTTTCTTAAACTTTGACTCCCTCCCCCACCTTGGGGAGGTGAATCACCTCTTTCTCTCTCTCTCTAATTTACTTTCTAAATAGACTATATTTTCCAATCTAAAAATCAAAAAGTTAGGTACCAACTAGGTGTGATGGCTCATGCCTGCAATCCCAGCACTTTGGGAGGCCAAGGCAGGAGGATTACTTGAGTCCAGCCTAGGCAACATAGTGAGACTTTGTCTCTACAAAAAAAAGAAAATCAGAAAATTAATCAGGCATGGAGGTGCATGCCTGTAGTCCCAGCTACTCAGGAGGCTAAGGTAGGAGGATTGCTTGAACCCAGGAGTTTGAGACCCACCTGTGTTACGTAGTGAAACACCATCTTTTTAAAAATAAAAAAGATTAGAGTCAGGCATGGTGACTCATGCTTGTAATCCCAGCAGTTTGGGAGGCTGAGGCGAGAAGATTGCCTGAATCCACAGGTTTGAGACCAGCCTGGGCAATATGGTGAAACCTCATCTCTACAATTAAAAAAAAAAAAAAATAGCTGGACGTGGTGGTGAATGACTGTAGTTCCAGCTACTTGGGAGGCTCAAGCAGAAGGATGCCATGAGCCCAGCAGGTCAAGGCTGCAGTGGCTGTGAGCATGCCACTGCACTCCAGCCTGGGTGGCGGAATGAGACTCCGACTCAAAAAAAGAAAAAAAGCAAAAAAAAAAAAAAAAACAAAACCCAAAATAAAAGATTAGGTATGTATATTGTACATACCTAATCCCTACAGAAACCACAGCCCCTAGGGAAAATTACTACAAAAATAGCCCATTAAACACTATGAATAATCAAGTATTCTAAAATAAAACAGGAAAGAAGGTACAAAGGGAGAAAAGGAGATGATAAAAAATAATAAATTAGTAAACCTATATTTATTCTTATGAATAATTCCATAAATATATAGCATATTATATAAAGCCATTAATTGAAAGACAGCAATTATTGGATTACAGTAAGAAATAAAAAAGCAAAACTCAATTGTATGCTGCCTACATGAAGCCCACTTAAATATAATTATATAAGTAGATTAAAAGAAGAGGGATGGGAAAGATATACCATGAAAATACTAATTTAAAAACGTTGTGGCAGGCCGGGCTCAGTGGCTCAGCCTGTCATCCCAGCACTTTGGGAGGCTGATGTGAGCAGATTGCCTGAGCCCGTGGGTTCGAGATCCACCCGGGCAACTTGGTGAGACCTCATCTCTACAATAAGTCAAAAAAATTAGCCAGGCGTGGTGGTGCGTGTCTGTAGTTCTGGCTACTTGGAGGGCTGGGATGGAAGGATTGCCAGAGCCCAGAAGGGCAAGGCTATGGTGGTTGGGAGCATGCCACTGCACTCCAGTCTGGGCGGCAGAGTGAGACGCCAACTCAAATAAATAAATAAATGAAAACCTGTGACAAGGGGCAGTGGCTCATGCGCCTAATCCGATTCCAGTGCTTTGGGAGGCCAAGGTGGGAGGATCGCTAGAGGTCAGGAGTTTGAGACAAGCCTGGGAAATATACTGAGACCCCATTTCAACAATAACAAAATCAGCTGGGTGTGGTTGTTTACCCCATAGTCCCACCTAGGAGGTCCCACCCACTTGGGAGGCTGAAGTGAGAGGACTGCTTGAGACCAGAAATTCAAGGCTTCAGTGAGCTATGATCATGCCGCTGCATTCCAGCTTGGGTGAGAGAGCAAGATCCTGTTTCTAAAAAGAAAAAAAATTGGAATGACTATATTATTATTTGCGTTGGAGTCTCACTCTGTCACCCGGATTGAAATCATGGCACACTCATGGCCACCACAGCATCGACCTGCTGGGTTCCGGCGATCCTTCCACCTCAGGCTTACAAGCAGCTGGAACTACAGGCCCGGGCTACCATGTCCAACTAATTTTTTATTTATTGTAGAGATGAAGTCTCGCCAAGTTGCCTGGACTGGTCTCAAACCCGTGGGCTCAGGCAACCCACTTGCCTCGGTCTCCCAAAGTGCTTGGTTTACAGGCTGAGTCACAGAGCCTGGCCTCTGAGCCACGGAGCCCGGCCTTATATTATTAACAGAAGTAGACTTAGAACAAAAGAGAATTACCAGGGGCCAAACAGGGTGGCTCCTATAATCCCAGCACTTTGGGAGGCCAAGGTGGGAGGGTTGCTTGAGCCCAGGAGTTTGAGAGCAATCTAGGCAACAAAGCAAGACTTTGTCTCTATAAAAAAAAAAAAAAAA
>NW_007097651.1:32362-36641 GCF_000164805.1 Carlito syrichta
AACAGAGTGAGACTCCAACTCAAAAATAAATAAATAAATAAATAAATAAATAAATAAATAAAATAAAATAAAATAAAATTCAGGCTGGGCATGGTGGCTCATGCCTGTAATCCCAGAACTTTGGGAGGCAGAGATGAAAGGATTGCCTGAGCCCATAGGTTCGAGACCAGCCTGGGAAACATGGTGAGACCTCGTCTCTACAATACATTTAAAAAAAAAAAATTAGCCAGGCATGGTGGCACACACCTGTGGTTCCAGCTACTTGGAAGGTTGAGGCAGAAGGATCACCTGAGCCCAGCAGGGTGAACTCTAGCCTAGGCAACAGAGTGAGACTTCGACTCAAAAAAAAAAAAAAATGTGCGTTGCAGTGCTATAACAGAGTTAAGAGGGAATTTATAGTATTAAATATTTATATGAGACAAGAAGAGTCCCAAATCAATAAAACAAACTTCTACCATCAGAAACTAGAAAAATAAGAGCAAATTAAACCCAAAGCTAGTAGGAAAAAATAATAGCAGAAATCAATGATTTCATGAAGAAACAGTAACAAGAAAATAAATGAAACCAAAAGGTGGTTCTTTGAAAAGACTGCTATAACTGATCTTCTTATAAAAGCAGGAACTCTGGACACAGAAACAGACATAGAGGAAAGATGACGCAAAGAGACAGAGGGAGAAGCCATCCTCAGTAGGACAAGGAGACTGGAACAGAGCTGTCTCTCACAGCCCTCAGAAGGACCAGTGTTGCCCACACCTCAATTTTGGACTTCTGGCCTCCAGAATTGGAAGATGATACATTTCTGCGGTTATATCATTCAGTCTGGTACTTTGTTACAGCAGCCCTAGCAAACTCATACAGCTAATAAATGAGTTTAGCAGAGTCATGGGATAGAAAGCCAATGTACAAAAACCAATTGCATTTCTATATAATAGCAATAATCAGTTGGAAATTAAAATTGTTCATTTTTTCTTTCCTTTTTTTTTGTGTTAGTGTCTCATTCTGTTATCCAGGTTGGAGTACAGTGGTGCGATTATGGCCACTGCAGCCTCAACCTCCTGGGCTCAGACAATCCTCTCGCCTCTGACTCCCAAAGTACTGGGATTATAGGTATGAGCCATTGCACCTGGCTATTTTTTCTATTTTCATCTTTTAGAGACAGGGTCTTGCTATGTTACTTAGGCTACACTCGAACTCCTGGGTTCAAGTTATTCTCACACCTCAGCCTCTCAAGAAGTTGAGACTTCAGACATATACCATGCACCATGCCTGTCTTGAAATTTTTTGTTGTTGAAGTCTCACTCTGTTGCTGGAGTGCCGTGGCACACTCATGACCACTGCAGCCTTGACCTGTTGGGCTCAGGTGATCCTTCGGCCTCAGCCTTCCAAGTAGATGGAACTACAGGCATGCACTAATTTTTTAATTAATTGTAGAGACAAGATCTCGCCAAGTTACCCAGGCTGGTTTTGAACCCCTGGACTCAGGCATTCCTCCCACCTCAGCCTCCCAAATTGGTGGGATTACAGGCATGAGCCACTGCACCTGGCACACCAACAAAAATTAAATAGTGACTATCAGTCTAACAGTCAGATACTGCTTTATCCTAGTCCGGAAGTGGGGGTATCGAGTGAACACGCTTGGTGTGCAGAGAATGCAGGCCAGGTAAGCCTGTGGATTTTCTTGCACATAATTTTGTTCAATGAAAGGTATTGGGAAGGACTGAATACAGTGGCTCATGCTTGTAATCCCAAACTTTGAGAGACTGAGGCAGGGGGACTGCTTGAGGCCAGGCATTCAAGACCAGTCTAGACAGCAAGCAGACCTTGTCTCTACAAAAAAAGATTTAAAAAATAGCCAGGCATGGTGGCATATACCTGTAGTCCCAGCTACTCGGAAGGTTGACGTGGGAGTATTGCTTGAGCCCAGGAGTCCACAGCTGTGGTGAGCTATGTTCACACCACTGCACTCCAGCCCGGGTGACAGAGCACGACTATGCCAAGAAAGGAAGGAAGGAGGAAGGAAAGGGAAGGGAATGGAAAGAAAAAGAGAAAAGTGCTGAGGAGAGAATAAATCTAAACTGATTGGGAGTTTACCTTTTGCTGTGGTCATAGGAAAAGTCTCTCTGAGGAGATGATGTTTGACCTAAAATTTGCAGGACAATGGTTGGGGCACGGGATGTCAATACACAACACCTCTTCTTTGCCCAAGCTCTGGACACAACCAAGAGACAGAGAGGAGTCAGTGTACCGAACTAAAAATAATACTTCATGACTGCTCCAGTCCCTGTAGCTGCCTGAAAAACCCTCTGAATGAGAAAAACAACTATCTGGGGCTCTTGAATTCTGTGGGTCAGGAATTCAGAAAGGGCCCAGCTACATGAGGTCAGGGGCCTCAGCAAGGAAGACACAATGTCTTTGAAGGACTTGATGGGCTGGGCTGGAGTACCCTGGAGATGGCCTGTCTAGAAGTCGATGCTGGCTAGACACCTGTGCTGCAGCCAGGACACCCTCACAGACCTCTCAGGTGTTCTCTGCCTGGGCTAGTCTGGCTTCTTCACTGCGTGGTAGCCGAGTTCTGAGAGAGTGTCCCAAGAGAGTACCTGGCATTTTTACGATCTTGCATTGAAAGTCACAGAGCAACTTTTACCATATTCTACAGGTTCAAGGAAGCAGGACATAGATCCCGCCATTTGATGGCAGGACTGTCAAGGTCATGTTGTGAAATGAGCATGTGGAATTCGAGGTACTGTTCAGGCTGTCTCTCTTTTCCTTTTCTCTCTTTCTTCCTTCCTTCCTTCCTCCCTCCGGCCTCCCCCTTTCCTTTCCTTTCCTTTCCTTCCTTTTCTCCTTCCCTCCCTCTTTCCCTCCTTCCTTCCTTCCCTCCCTTCCTTCCTGTTGGAGTCTCACTCTGTCACCCAGGCTAGAGAGCAGTGGTAGGAACACGGCCACAAAGAGACCACCTTTTCTGAAATTACAATGTGTCACAATTACTGATAGGCCTGCTCTCTGGCATGGAAACAAGTGAGTGGGGATGAGTGAGTCCCGCCCTTGAGAGAAGAGCATTTCAGCAGAGGGAGGAGAAGCTACAGAAGCCTTGCCATTCAAAAGGAAAAAAAAAAACCTGCCACAGACAAAAGCCGGCAGAGTTCTAGGTACTGAAGGTCAGCGTGGCTCTCCTTGGCTGGAGAAGAGAAGCTGATGAGGGAGCTGCATTGGAAGGTCTGGCAAGAATACCTTGAATGCCAAGCTAAGGAGTTTACTGGGAGGCCAGCAGGTGTCAATAAAGGCTCAACAATGCTAAGAGTCTGTCCCCACGAAGCCTATCCCAGGTCAGGCGCCGTGGCTCAAGCCGGTAATCCCAGCACTTTGGGAGGCCGAGGTGAGAGGATTGCCTGAGCCCGCGGGTTAGAGACCAGCCTGGGCAACTTGGCGAGACCTCATCTCTACAATAAATCAAAAAGCCGGGCGTGGTGGCGTGCACCTGTAGTTCCAGCTACTTGGAACTTGGAAGGCTGAGCCAGAAGGATCGCCTGAGTCTGGCAGGTCAAGGCTGCGGTGGCCAGGAGCGTGCCACTGCACTCCAGCCTGAGACTGTCTCTACGTGTTGGGGCCACAGCCCCATGTCCATGCCCATGAGCCAGCGATGTCCCAGAGAAGCAGAGGCTAAGGCCTCCGGGCTTGGCTAGGGCCGCTCACACCCAGCCCTGTGTGCCCCCTGCCTAGGTCTGTGGTGCAGAAGGCCCTGGGAGCCGTGGAGCAGAGGCTGTGGGCTGCTCTGGTCCGTGTGGCGCTCCAGCGGGCTCTGAAGGGACCCGTGCCTACCCAAGGCTGATGTGACCCCAGAACCCCCCGCCTCGGCCCCTGTCCAGGCCCCTCTCTCAGCGCCGCCCCTCCGGGGAGTGTTTCTGTTCTGGAACGGGGGAGAAGACCGGCAGTAGGAGAGATCAGACGGGCCCGAGGAGGCGTCCCTCTCTCGAGCACCTGTCCCGCCCCGTCCCAGTGAAGTCCAGCCGAAGGCGTCCACCCGCCCGGGTCACGCTACGGGAAACCCGTCATTCGTGGTCATTCGCTGCCCATCGTCGTCCCGGCTTGGTGTTGGTTCTGACTCAGTTCGCCTGAACACAGTTTGAGAAGGGTTTCCTGGACGAGTCCCTGGAGCTGCAGGTCTTCGCGCGACTTCCTCCGAGCCTGAGCTGCCGCCCAAGCACCCAGCAAGCTTCAGTGTTCAGTAATGACCGCAACCTGGCAGAGGCCGTCTGCCTGCCCGCCTGCATTCTCGCGG
>NW_007097651.1:37391-41038 GCF_000164805.1 Carlito syrichta
CCGCCCACTTCTACCTCTCCCCGCCGCCCGGTACTAGACCGCCTCCCCGGGATTCCCGAAGGACGGGGCTCCCGGCCTCCACGCTTTGTCTAACATCTTTGCCTGTTTTCGCCTTCCGGACCTGTCTGAGCCTTAGATCTTCCTCAGTATCCCTTCCGGGTTGTCAGGCCGTAAGTGGGTTCTGCGTGAAACCGAGAGCCTGCGCGGGGGTCCTGCTGGCTCAGGTCCGCGTGTCTGGGCAGAATCTCGGGGCTCCAAGTGGTGTGAGCCGCCCCGAAGGGCTGACGGAAAAGGGACAGACGCTCTCGCCGACCATCCCTGCCGTTCCAGAGTCCAGCCTGGCCCCGGTGCTCTCACACGTGGGCCCATCGGACTGGTGGCCTGCAGGGCCCCATCCCCCGCTCTGCCCACGTCCCTACTAGGGCTCCAGGGGAAGACTCTTATTCCCTGGCTCTGGCCTCCCCAGTGACCCGCCCTATGGGTGAGTCCATCTGTTCCCGGGCTCAGGAGCTCCGCAGTCGCCCAGCAGGCTGCATCCACCGCGAGCCGCCCGGGGCCCCGACCTCCGCCCCAGCACCCCCAGCCCGGGGGCTGGGCTTCCCCCACAGATGTTCCTTTTCACAGCATCACTCCGCAGCTGGGGCCTGGAGTTCCCACAGAGGCGGGGCGGAAGAAGGCAGGGAAGAACACTGGGTCGCGTTCCCCGAATGCCTTCCCTTGGGAGGCCCTGCGAAACTGAGGCCCAGGAATGGTGCCGCTCGGCTACTCCGCACGGCCGCGGGGGAGCAGTACGCCGAGAGAGACACGGGCCGCTCACGCCAGCGCAGCCACCGCCTGCCCACCCTGGAAAAGGCCTGACGAGACTCAAGGCGTGCTGCCTCCCGGGCTGACTGAAGGAGGGCCTTCCCCGTCCTCTGGCCACAGAGAGGCAGTCTACAGGACACAGCGGCCGAGAGGAAAGGCGGTCTTCGCCGGGTCTTTCGAATCTGGAATGCCCTCGGCGGGGAAAGCGGGGTCGGGTGGGGAACCGCTCCCAGGAGCGACCACTAGAGGGCGCAGGACTGCGCGGCCTGTCCTCGGATCTGGGGTCCCTTGGACCTCGGGAGGACTCCAGGCTGCCTGCTCAAAGCGCCGCGTCTGTCGGCGGCGGGGTCCACAGTGGAGGTGTAGGGTGTGCATCCTGCCCATGCTAGGGCCCCCCAGCCTCTTCCCCTGAGCCCGGCCCTTTTAGGCTCACCTACTCCCCAGGACTAAGGCCCCTCCCTTCGGACACGAGCCAGTCCTTGGCCTTGCTGGCATGCAGAAACCCTGGTGGGAGATGGGGCACTGGACACCGCCTAAGGCCCCTATCCTGGAAGCCTGGAAAGTTCCGTCCCCAGGCCAGAGAGGGGTCCCCAGCTGTCTACCCGTCAGTCCATCATGAGTATACTACCAATCCCAGGCCACAAGTGCCGAACTCACGCTCTGCTTCATTTGACCACATGTCTCTTTACCTTTGTTGGCCTGCCATCTTCCTTGGTATAAAATCCAAGATCCTCACGTGACCTATGAGGCCTTGCCTGGTGGTCCGAGCCACCTCTCCCCCCTCCATTACTCTCTGGCCGAGATAGCCTCTCTTCTGGTTTTTGAACACGCCCTGTGTTTTCCTGCCTCTGGGCCTTTGCACAGGCCTTTCCCTCTGCCTGGAACTGTAAGGGCAGAGACTGTCTGGTTTTGTTTGGCTCCATATCCCTTAGCGTTTAGTCTGGTAAACAAGACACAAAACATATGCCAGCTGTCATAGCTCTTAATAAATAATTCTTGAATAAATGCATCCGAAGCTTTTCTATTAACTGATTCAATTGTTTTATGTAATTTTGTTTTTTTAGAGTCGGGGCCTTGTTCTGTTGCCCAGGCTAGAGTGCAGTGGCCTCTTCATAGCTCACTGTAGCCTCAAACTCCTGGGCTCAAGGGATCCTCCCACCTCAGCCTCCAGAGAAGCTGCGACTGCAGAGGCGTGCCACCAAGTCCAGCCAACTTATTCGGTATTTTATTTCCTTTTTAAAAATAGTATTGGGCCGGGTGCAGTGCCTCACACCTGTAATCCCAGCACTTTTGGAGGTCAAGGTGAGAGGATTTCCAGAGCCCACAGGTTCGAGACCAGCCTGGGCAACTTGGTAAGACCTCGTCTCTATAGTAAATCAAAAAAATTAGCTGAGCATGGTGGCACCTGCCTGTAGTTCCAGCTATTTGGAAGGCTGAGGCAGAAGGATCACCTGAGCCCAGTAGACTGAGGCTGCAGTGGCCTGGGTGACAGAGTTAGACTCCAACTCAAAAAACAAATAAATAAAATTCTATTTATTTATTTTTAGTAGAGGTGAGGTCTTGTTATGTTGCCGATGCTGGTCTTGAACTCCTGGACTCAAGTGATTCTCTCACCTTGGCCTCCCAAGTGCCAGGACTATAGGCATGTGCTACCATGCATGGCCCACTTATTCAGTCTTTCAGTCTTTTTTTTTGAGTTGGAGACTCACTCTGTTACCCAGGCTGGAGTGCAGTGGCATACTCACGGCCAATCTCAAGCTGCTGATCTCAGGCAATCCTTCCACCTCAGCCTTCCAAGTAACTGGAGTTACAGGCATGTGCTACCACACCTGGCTGATTTTCTGATTTATTGTAGAGATGAGGTCTCGTCAAGTTGCCCAGGTGGGTCTTGAACATGCGGGCTCAGGCAATCCACTCACCTCAGCCTCCCAAGGCGCGGGATTACAGGCTGAGCCACCGAACCTGGCTTAATTTTTGTTTGTTTGTTTATTGTAGAGACGAGGTCTCGCCAACTTGCCCAGGCTGGTCTCAAACCCCTGGGCTCAGGCAATCCTCTTGCATCAGCCTCCCAAAGTGCTGAGATTACAGGTGTGAGCCACCACACTTGGCACTTATTCAGTCTTTATCACTGCCATGAGAGGTAGGAAATGTGAAGTAGAAACTATCATTATCTCCCTTTCATGGAAAGGAAAAGGGAGCTCAGAGAAGTTGAGCCATTTGTTGAAACTCACACAGCTGGCCGGGCTCGGTGGCTCAGCCTGTAATCCCAGCACTTTGGGAGGCCCAGGCGAGTGGATTGCCCGAGTGTGTGGGTTTCACATCAGCCTGGGCAACCTGGCCAGCCCTAGTCCCTACAATACATAAAAGAACAGCTGGGTGTGGTAGCGCCCATCTGTAGTTCTGGCTACTTGGAGGGATCGCTGGAGCCCAGAAGGTCAACCCTGGGGTGGCGGTGAGTGTGCCCCTGCACTCAGCCTGGGCGAAGGAGTGAGACCCCAACTCAAAGAAAAAAAAAGAAAGAAAGTCACCCGGCTAAGATTTGAACTCGAGGGAGCTTTTTCATCATCTCTCACCAGCTGTAGTGGGAGCAGCACACCACAGGCCAGCTCCTGGGGAGTGGGTTAGCCCAGGCCGGCAGGGCTCGAGTCCGCGGAGGCCCGGAGAGTGCATTCCCGTGAGCAGAGGTGTGGAGGCAGGGAGGTCCTGCTCTTGGCGCCGTCCCGAGGGTCTCCAGAGGCCAGACCCGGCTCTGCAGTGCCCCACCCGCGCCACGCCAGGGGCCCCGGCGCCCCCAGGGACGCCCGCCGAGCGCTCCCACGCCGGGCCGCCGCAGGCTGTTCCCA
>NW_007097651.1:41204-44686 GCF_000164805.1 Carlito syrichta
GAGCCGCGAGGTGCGTGCGTGGGTGGCGGGCGGGGATGCGGCTCGGCCTCCTGGGGGTCCCTGCCGTCGAGGGCTGGGGGCTTCCTCCTGGGGAGTTGCCCGCTGTCGGCGGGTGGGGTGTCACCTCTCCCCAAGTACAGCTTCTCCTTTCCCTCCTCCAGCCGGGGTTCTCCACGCACTCACCCCGACGGGGCCCCTTCCCAGAGGTGCGAGGCGCCCCTCCCGCCTGTCACCTGTGGCTCGGCCCCCTCCCTAGATGTGGGCCCCTTCCTCTTTCCAGATGTGCTGTCCTCTCCCTCCCTCTGACCTAGTTAGGGCCTGGCCCTCTGAAAGCCCTCTCCACCCCCATGGACACCAAACCCCAGTCTTCCCTGGGGGCTGGGGGGTTGGGCTCGGGCTGCCCTCCCCCCATCCAGCTGAGCAGCTCTGTGCACGTAGGCAGCCAATTAGGGGGAGGGGCTGGGGGCCAGACTGGCAGCCCTGCAGAGACCTCTGCAGAGGGCCCTGCAGGGAAGAGAGCCTCCTGTTTGCTCCCTCCCCACCTGGACTCCCACTCAGTTTCTAGGGGACAGACACCTAAGAGGGTGTCCCCAATCTGGCCAGTTTAAGCTGGGGCTGGCACCAGCCCTGAACTGTTCAGATTCTGCCCCAAGAGTCAGGCCTCCTCCCACTTCCCAGATGGTGAATTGGGGTTCCAAGAGAGGGCTCCAATGTCTAGGAACCCCCTGCCCCCTGGGGACATCAGATAGCATTAAAGAGATCAAAGACATGAGAGTGACCTGGAAGCCCTGGGACCCTGGCCACACAGCCAGACCAGTAAAGAGGGTTTCTCAGTCTGGTCCGGAGGTTTGGGGGCCCAGGGTGGCGCAGGGGCAGAACTCACTCTATCCCGCTCCCCCAGATGTTCTCCAGAGCCGCCTGGAGCTTGGTGCTGAGGAACAGAAGACATGGAACACGGGGGAGCCATGGTCCAGGAGGCATTGGTGAGATCTGGCCCCTGCCGCTGGCCTGACCTCAGAGCTGGGGTCTGGTCTGCAGGCGGCCGCCTTCTCCTTTCCTGCCACCCTAGGCCTGCTCCCTCACCACTTCCCATGATCCCACCCCTGGGGCCTGGGCCAAGTTCCTCCAGGAAATGGCACCCACAGGGTGTGCAGACAGTGGCCCTTTCCATCCCAAGTTTCCTTAGGGCCTGACCGCCAAACTCCAGGCCCCTTAACCTCTGTGTCCTGAGGTGAAGCGTGCCAATGGGAGCTTGGACTCTGAATTCTCCTTTCTGGACCCTAGTACTCATGCTAGTCAGAAGAAAGAGATTTCTGCCACATAGCAGAAGGGCCTTCCTGATCCTCAGAGAATAACAAAAATAACATGTATTTTTATTTTATTTTTTAAATGTGTTTTTTTGGTCGGGCACGGTGGCTCAGCCTGTAATCCCAGCATTTTGGGAGACCGAGGCAAGTAGATTGCCTGAGCCTGTGGGTTCAAGACCAGACCAGGCAACTTGGTGAGACCTCGTCTCTACAATAAATCAAAAATTAGCTGGGCATGGTAGCGTGCGCCTGTAGTTCCGGCTACTTGGAAGACTGAGGCAGAAGGATTGCCTGAGCCCAGCAGGTCGATACTGAGGTGGCCAAAATTTTTTGAGTTGGAGTCTCACTCTGTCGCCCAAGCTGTAGGACAGTGCCATGCTCACAGCCCCTGCAGCCTCGACCTGCTGGGCTCAGGCGATCCTTCCACCTCAGTAGCTGGAACTACAGGAGCATTAGCCACCATGCCCAGCTAATTTTTTGTATTTATTACAGAAATGAGGTCTCGCCAAGTTGCCCAGGCTGGTCTCAAACCCCTGAGCTCAGACAATCCTCTCGCCTCGGCCTCCCAAAGGGCTGGGATTACAAGCATGGGCCAGGATTACAGGCATGAGCTACCGCACCCAGCCCTTCCCTTCTTGAGACCTTCTCTAGTGCCCAGCCTTGTTCTGGGCACCCTGCACACCCCAGGAGCCTTGGGGGCCTGGCCATCCGGGAAAACTTCCAAGAGTGGAGGCCTGTAGTCAGAGCAGCCTCTGCCAGCCAGTGTGGGCGTCAGCTGAGGGCTGGGCACTGAGTGCCTTGCATTGAAGCCTCCCACTAGGCTGTGAGGCAGGTTCTCCTGTGATCCTCTTTCCTGAGGCACAGCAAGGCAAAAAGGCTTGGAGCTGGGGCGAAGTGAAACGGGTTTAGAGTCAGCTGACTCCAAAGCCATGCCTTTGGCCTCTCATTCAGGCCCGTCAGAGCCCTGTCCGATTAGAGAGCGTATGTCTGGCATCTCAGGCTCCTGCCACGCAGCCTTTGCCCACCACTGCCTCCGCCTGACGCGTCCTCCTCACCCCAGATCTTCCCAGACAACGTGAGATTTGAAAGCAAACGGGCTGAATCGCAGCTCTGGCCTACTTCTTGCTCCTTAAATCTCAGCAAGTTACTTAGCTAGCTGCTCGGTTTCTTATCTGTAAGGCAGAGGTAAGAGCATCACCTGGCCCAGAGCGATGTGGAGCGAGTCCACTCCTCTGAAGGCTTTAGCATGGCTAGGTGATGGCTCGGTGTAAGCGCTCAGGAAATGCAGCCCTGTTTATTCCTAGGCTACCCAGGGCAGCCGGACTCACACCCTCCCTTGTGCCCACAGCCCGCGGTGAGGGGAAGATGCCTCCCTACACCAACTACTACGCCCAGCGCTCCTACCCCATGCCGGACGAACCCTTCTGCACGGAGCTCAGCGCTGAGCAGCAGGCCCTGAAGGACAAGGAAAAGGGCAGCTGGACCCAGCTGAGCCATGCCGAGAAGGTGGCCTGTAGGTATCAGGACGGGGCTGGCTGGGGTAGCTGTGGAAGGAAGGGCCTGTCAGGGAGCCATGGGTAAGAGAGGTCAGAAACCCCCACTCACCTGATGCACACCTGGCATGAAGTCCATTCCATTGTTTTTTTTTCTTAAGTTGGAGTCTCACTCTGTTGCCCAGGCTGGAGGGCAGTGGCACACTCACCGCCACCGCAGCCTCATCCTGCTGGGCTCAAGTGATCCTTCTGCCTCAGCCTTCCAAGTAGCTGGAACTACAGGCATGTGCCACCATGCCCAGCTAATGTTTTGATTTATTGTAGAGATGAGCTCTGGCCAAGTTGCCCAGACGGGTCTCGAACCCGTGAGCTCAGGCAATCCTCTCACCTCGGCCTCCCAAAATGCTGGGATTATGGGCGTGAGCCACTGCGCCCGGCCTCCCTTGTTCATTCTTGCATTCACTCGAGTATCTGTGCACAGCCTGATGCCAGGCGATGCTGGGCGTGAGGTGACTCACCTTGATGGCTTCTGCTCTCATGGTGCTCCCAATCCAGTGGGAAACCAACACAACTCAGTATTTGCCACGGGACACTTGACTGGGGCATGTTCAAGGGGCTGTGAGACGGAGTCCTAGGGGCCTCCCAGAGGACGACACAGTCCAGCTGGTCTGGAAGGATGAGG
>NW_007097651.1:44706-60526 GCF_000164805.1 Carlito syrichta
GGGGGGGGGGCAGGCCTCTGACCCTGGGCGGCCCCATGCTGTGTCCGCTCGGGGCCTCTGGGCAGAACCCTTGATGTTGGGAGCCTCCCATTCCCCACACTGCACCCGGCTGGCAGGTGGTTTTTTAGAGTAATCATCATAATAATAATAGTAATAGTCGGGCATGGTGGCTCACACCAGCAATCCCAGCACTTTGAGAGGTGGAGGCAAGAGGATCGCCTGAGCCCAGGGGTTTGAGACCAGCCTGGGCAACTTGGCGAGACTTTGTCTCGACAATAAATCAAAAAATCGGCCGGGTGTGGTGGCGCACGCCTGTTGTTCCAGCTACTTGGAAGGGTGAGGTGGAAGGATTGTCTAAGTCTAGCAGGTCGAGGCTGCAGTGGCCATGAGTGTGCCACTGCATGCCAGCCTGGATGACTGAGTGAGACTCCAATCCACACACACACACACACAAATAATGTTAGCCACTACCTATTCAGGGCTTGTGAGGTGCCCATAACTGTGCAAAGCTTGTGGCCTGCATGAGCCCGCCTCATGTCACATCAGCCCCATGAGACAGTCACTGATGGGAAACAGAGATCCAAATGGCTGAAGTGACTGGCCAGACACTCGGAGCCCATGGTGGGGCAGTTGAGGCTTACCCCTGGGTCTGTCTACCCCAGAGCACACGGGGCCCAGTGATTCTCAGGTGGGTCTGAGGAGCTCCAGGTGGTGGAACACTTTGAAAGGCTGAGTGGCCGGGCACAGTGGCTCAGCCTATAATCCCAGCACTTGGGAGGCTGAGGTGAGAGGATTGCCTGAGCCCGGGGCTTCAAGCCCAGCCTGGGCAACTTGGTGAGACCTCGTCTCGACACTAAATCACAAAAAAAAAACATCAGCCAGGCATGGTGGCGTGCGTCTGTAGTTCCGGCTATTTGGAAGGCTGAGGCGGAAGGATCGCCGGAGCCCAGCAGGTTGAGGCTGTGGTGACCGTGAGTGTGCCACTGCCCTCCAGCCTGGGCAACAAGAGTGAGACTCTAACTCCGAAAAAAAAAAGGAAAAAGAAAGGCTGAGTATACCGGTGGGCGCTCAGCTGAGGTTGGGCATCGCTGACAGGTGAGGCTGTGCATACAGGCTTCCTGGAGGACGGAGCCAGGCCAGGCCTTGAAGAACAGGATGCGTCGAGGGGCAGGTCAGGGAGTGTCCCCAGGGGGACAACTCCACACAGCCTCAAGCTCAGACTCCTTGGTCCTGGCATTCAAGGCTGTTCAGGCCCTGACCCTTCTGCAGTTCTGGGCCCTGGCTATTCTCCAGAGTACCCTGTACCTCCTGTGCCCATTGGGTCTTTGCTCAGGTTATTTTCTGGGATATGTTTCCCCTCTTACCAGCAGAAACAAGGCTGGGTGTGGTGGCTTACACCTATAATCCCAGCACTTAGGGAGGATGAGGCAAGAGGATCACTTGAACCCAGGAGTTTGAGACCAGCCCGGGCAACATGGTGAGACCTCGTATCTCTAAAAAATAAAGAAAACTAGCCAGGCATGGTGGCGCATGCCTGCAGTCCCAGTAGGAGGCTGAGGCGGGAGGACTGCTTGAGCCCAGAAGGTTGAGGCTGCAGTGAGCCGTGATCGTGATCGTGCCACTGCACTCCAACCTCAGCAACAGAGTGAGACCCTGATAAAACAAACAAACAAGATCAACTGTATTTCTTCCAATTCTCCTCCAGCGGGTGTCCTACGACTCCGTTCACCTGTGACACGGCCTGGAGTTAGCTCAGACCCCCCAAGGCTGCCCTTCAGGTGCCGGTTGCGGGTTCAGGGTTGTCGCCTATGTTTCTGACCTGCTGGCTGTGAGCAGGGCTCCCTGAGACCTCATCCTCAGGCGCGATCATTTGCCACAATGGCTCCCAGAACTCGGCAAATGTGTACTTGACATTTGCTGTTTATTATCAAGGATGTTACAAAGGCCACAGACGAACAGCCAGATACAGAGGGACACATGGCCACACCGGAACACGGGTGTGCTCACCAGCCAGAAGCTCTCAGAGCCGTGGCATTCAAGGGCTTTATGGAGGGTCTGTGCACGGGCATGCGCGATGGAATTGAATTGGTCGATCACCAGGGAGTCAGTCTCCAGCCCTTACCCTCCCCAGAGGTGGGAGGGGCTAAGAGTTCCTCTGAGAAGCGCCATATTAGCATAATCATAGATGCAGTTGAGAGGAGCTTCTTGATGTGCTCGGTGGCTCAAGCCTGGAACCCACCTGCTGGGCTTAGGGGATCCTTCCACATCAGCCTTCCAAGCAGCTGGAACTACAGGCACATGCCACCATGCCCAGCTAATTTTTTGGTTTACTGTAGAGACGCGGTCTCACCAAGTTGTCCAGGTTGGTCTTGACTCTCTGGGCTTAGGCAATTCTCTCACCTTGGCCTCCCAAAGTGCTTGGGTTACAGGCATGAGCCACCGTGATCAACCTGTACACTTTAAACTTGAGCAGTTTGTGCTTGTCAATTATATTTATTTATTTATTTATTTTTTTTTGAGTCAGAGTCTCACTCTGTCACCTAGGCTGGAGGGCTGTGGCACACTCACAGCCACTGCAGCCTCGACCTTCTAGGCTTAGGCGATCCTTCCACCTCAGCCTTCCAAGTAGCTGGAACTACAGGCGTGCACCACCACGTCTGGCTAATTTTTTTATTTACCGTAGAGATGAGGTCTCGTCATGTTGCCTAGGCTGGTGTCTAACTCAGAGGCTCAGGCAATCCTCTCGCCTCCACCTCCCAAAGTGCTGAGATTACAGGCGTGAGCCACCGTGCCCAGCAGATAATATTTCTTACTCTGTCACCTTCAGTTCCACCCCACTCCACGGAGAACCCCCCAGCTCCAGCTTAACCTCTCCCCTCCCTTCCTTGAATGTGTCCTGCACATCCCACCTCAGGGCCCTTCTGTGAGCAAGTCCCTCAGCCCAGAGTGCTGCTAACCTGAGGTCTGATCTCTGAGCGTGGTGACCCTGATTTCTCCAGGAATCTCCAGCAGAACTTGAAAGTTCACTCGTTCATTCTAGAAATGATTGAGTACCTCCTTTGAACCAAGCACTGTTCTACCTTCTGGGAATGTAACAATAAGATTAAGGCCTATAAGAAAATAAATTAGAGCCGGGCTTGGTGGCTCAGCCTGTAATCCCGCGCCTTTGGGAGGCTGAGGTAAGTGGATTTCCTGAGCCCGCGGGTTCAAGACTGCCTGGGCAGCGAGACCTCATCTCTACAATAAATCAAAAAATCAGCCGGGCGTGGTAGCGCATGCCTGTAATTCCGGCTACTGGGAAGGCTGAGGCGGAAGGATCGCCGGAGCCCAATAGGCGAGGCTGCGGTGGCCGGGAGTGGCCACTGCACTCCAGTCTGGGCGACAGAGTGAGACTCCAACTCAAAAAAAAAGAAAACAAATTAGGCTGGGCATGGTGCCTCATGCCTGTAATCCCAGCACTTTGGGAGACAGAAGTGGAGGATCACTGGAGGCCGGGAGATCAAGATCAGCCTGGACAACATAGCAACAACCCCCATCTCTATTTAAAAATGAGGCTGGGCGTGGTGTCTCACTTTGGGAGGCCTAGGCGAGGGGACTGCCTGAGCCCAGAAGTTTGAGACCATCCTGGGCAATATGATGAGATCTTATCTCTACAATTAAGAAAAAAAAATTAGCCTGGTGTGGTGGCCTGTGGTCCCAGCTACTTGGAAGCCTGAGGCAGAAGAATTGTTTGAACCCCAGGAAGTGAGGGCTGCGGTGAGTTGTGATGGTGCCACTGCACTCCAGCCTGGGTGACAGAGTGAGACTCTGACTCAAAAAAAAAAAGAGTTTGGTAAATCAACAGCATGCACTGCCAGAAGTGGGAGGTGGGGACCCCAGGGCTGAGCTGGCCCCGGGGCCAAGCTGGTCCCAGGTCCTTGGATCGATGTTCCTGAGGCACTTTCTGCACCCACCTGCTTCCAGTGTACCGGCTCCAGTTCCACGAGACCTTCGCGGAGATGAACCGCCGCTCCAATGAGTGGAAGACAGTGGTGGGCTGTGTCTTCTTCTTCTGCGGGTTCACGGCTCTGTTAATCTGGTGGCAGCATGTCTATGGTGAGTGGCCGCACCTCGCCCAGCTGTGGGCTGGACCTTGGTGGCCAGAGCCCCCAGCCAGGCTCTTTAGGGAGCCATGGTAGCACTCATCTGAAGAGTAGAAAATTCCCCAGGGATGTGGAGGGTGGAGGACAGAGCATGTCCCAGGTTTGAGTGTTGGGGGGTCTATCTCTCCAAGCCTCAGTTTCCTCATCTATAAAATGGGAATAATAACGGCCACATCTCAGGTTCTTATGTGGATCTAGTGAGAGTGACTGAAGGCCAGTGCTTGACACGTGGTCATGATGGTGTTGTCACTGATTGTTGTGTACTGACCATGTGTTTTTAGCATAGTGTTTTAGCTGCTGTGACAGAGTCCTCAACATTCAAGAACTTAGATAAGATGAAGCTTTATCCGTTTCTCACCAAAAAAAAAAAAAACCCCAGAGAAGCAATCCAACTAAGCACAGAGATGCCACAACACAGACCCTTCTGTCTTGCTGCTCTGCCAGCCTTAAGGTGCAGCTTGCATCTTGACATACAAGATGGCTGCCCCAGCTCCTGCCATCAAACCTGCATTCCAGTCAAGGAGAGGAAAGTAAAGATGATGCACTCCCCTCTAAGGCCTGGAGGTGGCTCATGCTACTTCTGCTCACATCCTATAGGCTAGAAAGGACCACGTACGTGACCATATCTACTATGAGAGAAGCTGGGAAATGTAGTCTTTGGCTGGTAGCGCATGTCCAGATGAACTTCTGTTACCTCAGGGGGTGTTTCTCAAAGTGCCATCCCTACACCGACAGCAACCCTGGGAACCTGCCGAAAACATAAATTCTCAGCCTCACTGGTCACACTCGGGGATTGGAGCCGGCGATTTCCATTTCCACAGTCCTTCAGGTGATTCAAACTCATCACGTTTGAGCATAGTTGCACTGAGGCCAGGTGCGTGGCTCACACCTATAATCCCAGCACTTTGGGAGGCCAAGGTGGGAGGATTGCTTGAGTCCAGGAGTTTGAGGCCAGCCCGGGCAACTTGGTGAGACCCCCATCTCTACAATAAATCAAAATATTAGCTGGGCCTGGTGGCGCATGCCTGTAGCTCCAGCTACTTGGAAGGCTGAGGCAGAAGGATCTCCTGAGCCCAGCAGGTCAAGGCTGCAGTGGCCGTGAGTGTGCCACCACACTCCAGTTTGGGCCATGGAGTAAGACTCCGACTCAAAAAAAGAGAGAGAGAGCGAGAGAGAATAGCTTCTCTGGGAGAGGTGTCAAGGAAGAGCTGGCAGCCCTGCCATACCCGGCCTCCCTCTTGGGGCCTCCCCTCATGGCTTCACCTTGTTTCTTCTGTGGAAATGTGCTGGGACATCCTGCCTTGCATGAGGAGTCAGTGAGGGAGTCTTTGGGAAACAGACGAGTTTGGCCCGTGCTTGGCACATGATAGGGACCCCTGAGGGTGGACCCCTTCCTGCTCATGCCCTGGGATAGAGAGGACTAGGGAGGAAGTTAGGCAGACTGAGAGTCAGGTGGACTGGGAGTCGGTCGTGAGTGGTGTTGGAAGGTCCGGCCCCCCAGGCTTCCTCATCCACACATCGAGGCACCTCAGATGCCCTGTGAGTGCATCAGCCTTTGGGCTGTTAGAAACCCCCACCCCGACAGATTTTTTGACATTTTTTAGAGATGGGGTGTGGCTGTGTTGCTTAGGTTAGACTTGAACACCTGAACTCAAGTGAGCCTTGCATCTCTGCTTCCCAAGAAGCTGGGATTACAGGCACACACCACTACACCCAGCCACCCCCAGATGTTTTTAAGTGGACACCTCCTACATTCTGTCTACTCCCTCAGGAAGCAAAACGAGTGGTCTCATCCTGGACCCTCCCTGTGAGTGGGAACAAACTCAGCAATTATAATTATAGTAGATAACATGTTAGGTGCTTGCTGTCTGTCTAACGTTGTATCAATAGCTTTACAAATACTCCACTCCTTGTGGATGGGACCAGCATTTTTTTTTTTTTTTTAGAGTCGGAGTCTCACTCTGTCACCCAGGCTGGAGGGCAGTGGCACGCTCACGGCCACCACAGCCTCGACCTGCTGGGCTCAGGCAATCCTTCTGCTTCAGCCTTACAAGTAGCTGGAACCACAGGTGGGCATCAGCACGCCTGGCTAATTTTTTGGTCTATTGTAGAGATGAGGTCTCACCAGTTTACCCAGGCTGGTCTTGAACCTGTGGGCTCAGGCAATTCTCTCAACTTGGTCTCCCAAAGTGCTGGGATTATAGGGGTGTGAGCCACCATGCCCGGCCTTTTTCTTTTTCTTTTTTAAAAACTCCTCTGTCATTCCCAAAAGAGCTGCTTTTGACAGGTAGGGAAACTGAGGTTCAGAGAGATGAACTCACGTCTTCAAAGTCACACTGCAAGGAAGTGGTGGGACTGGGATTTGGATCCAGGTGGTCTCAGATCAGTGCTCCTATGACCATTGGTCACTGAGGTAGGTGAGGAAACTGAGGGTCCGAATGGGGGATGGACCTTGGCCCAGCTCCCACAGCAAATCTAAGGCAAGGCTGGGATCGGAACCCAGAGGTCCCTGGAGCGAGGCTTTAGGGGAGAGTCTGGGGGCGCAGACAGGATGTGAGGAGCGCCTCCATGCAGGGCACCCCAATCCTGCGGCTGGAGCCCCCCTGGCTAGCAGGTGGGAGGGACTGGCAGGGTCTTGAGCCCCCTATTCCCTGGCGTCCCTGCAGTGTTTCCCGAGAAGCCCATCACGCTGACAGATGAGTGGAAGGCCCGGCAGCTCCAGCGCATCCTGGACATGAAGGGCAACCCGGTGCAAGGCCTGGCCTCCTGCTGGGACTATGAGAAGAAGCAGTGGAAGAAGTGATGGTGACCCTGGCTCCCTGCAGCTCAGCCCCAGCTAGGGGCCTCTGGCCACCCCCTCCGCCCCACCTCAACCCCAATAAAGCTGGTCTGCTCTCTTCTGCCTCTAACCTCCACTTCAGACTTTACCTGGCGCCTAAAACTAGACCCCATAGTAAGTGAGGGGCAAAAACAAGCCACCTTCCAGGGCTCAGAGCCCTGCTAGTCAGGGAGGGCTTCCTGGAGGAGTGGAGACGAGGCCAAGCCTTTGGTGGGATCAGGAAAGGCAGGAAAGAGAAGGGAAGGGATTCTGGGTGGAGGGAGTGGCCAGTCAATTAACAAGTATTATTTATTGAGCACCTACTGTATGCCAGGTACTAATCCAGACTAGGGGGATGTAGCAGTGAACAAGACAAAGCCTTGGCCTCATGGGAGACATTCCTCTATGGAGGGAGGTCAAGACATGAATAAATAGGCCGGGTGCGGTGGCTCAAGCCTATAATTCCAGCACTTGGGGAGGCAGAGGCAAGAGGATTGCCTGAGCCCAGGGTTGGAGACCAGTCTGGGCAACTTGGTGAGAGCTCGTCTTGACAATACATCAAAAAATTAGCCAGGCATAGTGGTGCGCGCCTGCAGTTCCGGCTACTTGGAAGGCTAAGGCGGAAGGATCGCCGGAGCCCAGCAGGTTGAGGCTGCGGTGGCCATGAGCGTGCTACTGTACACTCCATCCTGGGTGATAGTGAGAATCTGACTCAAAAAAAAAAAAAAGGCCAGGCGTGATGGCTCACACCTATAATCCCAGCACTTTGGGAGGCTGAGGTGAGAGGACTGCCGGAGCCTATCGGTTTGAGACCAGCCTGGGCAACATGGCAAGACCTCATCTCTACAATAAATCAAAAAATTAGCCGGGCATGTTGGTGCCCAGGCTGTAGTTCCAGCTACTTGGAAGGCTGAGATGGAAGGATCACCTGAGCCCAGCAGGTCGAGGCTGCGGTGGCTGTGAGCGTGCCACTGCCCTCCAGCCTGGGTGACAGAGCGAGACTCCACCTCGAAAAAAAAAAGAATAAATAAATAAGTGTCTTAAGTCACATGACACATGGCGGTGAGCGCTGTGAGGAAACTGGGCAGGACAAAGGCGCAGAGTCAAGAGGGAGCTGTGGAGGGGTGGGTGGAAGCCTCTCAGGGCAGGTAGTGCCTCGGAAGAGGGCTGGGTGGCAGGAGGGAGCGAGCATCTGCCAAAGACAGGCAGTGAGTGTAGACCCGGGGGGGTGTGGGGGTGTTCTGATTGTGTTTGTGGAACTTCCAGAAGGCCACTGGGCCTGGTGGGATGACCTGGAAGGTGGGCGAGGCCAGGGAGAAGCTTGCTGAGGGAAGGGTCTGTCCTGGGGTGGAGGCAGGGGACAGAAAGCCAAGTCGAGGACTTTATTCCAAGGATGATGGGAAGCTGTGCCAGGCTGGGTCCTGGGAGGCAAATGTCAAGAAGGAATGAACCATGTGTGGAGATTCCCTGGGGCGATGCCTGGGAGAGACAGCGGGTGTCAGCGGGTGGGGGAGAACGCCCTGGAGCGGGTCTGACTCCAGTGGGAGGGAAGGAGGACCACAGGGAGCAACCTCAGGCTTCAGCGTGTCTGGGTCATCTGGGCCCAACCAGGAGACAGAAACCACACAGTGATCTCAACAGGGGTTGTTTGGTATAAGGATCATGAGCCTGACACAGGAGGGTCACTTAAGGCTGTAGAGAGACATTTAAAAGACAGTCCTAGGAGAATCTCTGAGGAAGGATAGGCTAGGAAGGGGTGTCCTCCACACTGTCGGGGTCAGACCTCATTGGAGAGGATGTGGCTTCCTTAGGGTGGGCTTCCCTGAGGAAGTGTCCTCTGTCCCGAGATATGAAAGGTGACCAGGTGTAAACTAGGTGAAGGGATGTGGAACAGCACTCCAGCCAGAGAGAGACGCACGTGCAAGAGCAGCATGGTGGTGAGAGAGAGGGAGGGAAAGTAGAGGTGGACGGGGCAGGGAGGAGGCTCACACAGGGTTCTGGAGACTCTGCTGCCTCCACTGAAGAGACAAGTCTGAGGGAGGGCACAGAAAGATGCATCTGGGAAAGCATGTTGGGAGCAGAGTAAGAGCCTTGAATGTCAATTCCTCTTACCTGAGAAAGCAATGTCCTTGGCCCTGGGCTCTATCTGGTCAGGAATCCATTTATTATTCACTGCCTTGGGTGAGAGATGCTGGGGAACCAGGGATGGGGGGGGTCCCCCAGCCTGCTGGGTGGAGCTGGCGGGGACAGCCAGTTGGAAGCTACTAAGATGAGGGCAATAGAGACATTCATGGACCCGTGGCTTTGACTCTGATCCTGATGCCTTGGGTACGAGCAGGACGGACAGAACCGAACCTCTTGAAATGTGCAGGGAGTAACACTTGTTTAGATTAATAGATTACTAAGGAATCTTGTTATTGTGGGCAACAAAGAAAACTGTCCAAAGCAACAGAAACACTTTCACAGTTCTTGGCTAGAAGTCCAAGATCAAGCTCGGCAGGGCTGGATTTTCCTAAGGCCACTCTCCCAGGCTTGCAGGTGGCCACCATCTTACTGGTCCTCGTGTGGCCTCTCCCTGTGTGTGGGCCTCCTGGTGTCTCTGTGTGTCCAAGTCTCCTTTTCTCATGAGAACAACAGCCAGGTCCGACTGGTGCCCTTCCTAATGGCCTCACTATACTTAGTCTCCTCTTTCAAAGGCCCTGTCTCTAAAGACAGCCAGGTTCTGAGGCGCTGGGAGTTAGAATGTCAACATACGAATGGTGACTTGCAGCCAGGTGCGATAGCTCACACTGGTGATCCCAGCACTTTGGGAGGCAGAGGCGAGAGGACTGCCTGAGCCCAGGGGTTGAAACCAGCTGGGGCATCTTGGCGAGACCTTGACTCTGCAATAAATCAAAAAGTTAGCTGGGCATGGTGGTGCACACCTGTAGTTCTGAGCCCAGCAGTTATGGAGTAAACGGTGTGAGTCACCATTCTTTTCTTTCTTCCTTTCTCCCTTCCTCCCTTCCTTCCTTCATTCTTAGTTGGGGTCTCATTGTCACCTAGGCTAGAGTGCAGTGGCACACTCATGGCCACCACAGCCACAGCCTTCTGGGCTCAGGTGATCCTTCTACCTCAGCTTTCCGAGCAGCTGGAACCACAGGTATACACCACCAAGCCTGGATAATTTTTTGATTTATTATAGAGACAAGGTCTTGCCAAATTGGCCGGGCTGGTCTTGAACCCCTGGGCTCAGGCAATCTTCTTGCCTCCGCTTCCCAAAGTGTTGGAATGACAGGCACGAGCCACCGCACCCAGTGAGAGGGGACACTCTTAAAACCCCGGCCCCGACAGGCACATACAAAACAGTAGCACACTCTGCTGGCGAGGTGTTCCAGTTTGGACGGCTGCATTAGGAACCACCCTGGAGCTCAGTGTTATACATTTTACTGCTCTGAAAGTCTGAGGGTCAGAAACTCAGGGTGGGCCCAGGAATTCAGGGCACAATGAGAACCACTTGTCTCTGCTCCAGACTGGCAGGGGCTTCTGCTGAAAACGCCCAAAGGCTGTGGCCAGGCGCATCTAGAGGGATTGCCACTCACAACCTAGTGGCTGGTGCTGGCCCTCAGCTGGGGCCTCAGTTGGAGGCAGGGTCCACTGGGTGCCTCTTTGTGGCCTCCGACATGGTGACTTCATGTAGGCTCATGTGGGCTCCCTCAGAGCATGGTGGCTGGTGCCCATGAGCAAGTGTTCCCAGACAGCAAGGGGCAGATGCGTTGCCTCTGCATGATTCCGCCTCAGAAGACACAAGCCATCACTTTTGCCAAAACCGAGTGGTCAGGTGCTCCAAGGTCCACTGGGGCGCAAGATGGAGAGGACACAGACTCCACCGCTCAGTAGGAGGATGCTAGACGTGAGGTGCACATAAGATGGGAAATGGTTGTGGCCATCTTTGGAAAAGACAGGCTGCGACCCAAGGTCAAGACTGACATTGAGGGGCCGAGAAACATCCTCCAGCCAGTGTGCACATGGCAAGTGCGAGGAGGGAAGGCGGAGCTAGGCCAATGCAAGATCCATTCAGATTTGTAAGAATAATTGCACAAAATCAAGTGAACAGATTTTATTTACCACAGTTAAACATTTTTAAAAATTGGCTAGGTGCGATGGTCCATGCTTATAATCCCAGCACTTTGGAAGGCAGAGGTGAGAGGATGGCCTGAGCTCAGGTGTTCGAGACCAGCCTGGGCAACTTGGTGAGAACTCAGAAGACACAAGCATGTGCAATAAATCAAAAAATTAGCCAGGTGTGGTGGCGCATGTCTGTATTCCCAGCTACCTGGAAGGCTGAGGTGGAAGGATCACCTGAACCCACCAGGTCAAGGCCGTGTTGGTCGGGAGCATGCCACTGCACTCCAGCCTGGGCAACAGAGTGAGATTCTGACTCAAAAAAAAAAAAAATTAAAAATCAGACCAAATTGACAGAGACAAAAACTGACCATGTTAAACTGGTTATTGACTAAAGTTCAAATGGAAAAAAATTTGATAACATTTAGATAACTCAGTTTCTCCTGAAAAAAATTGGGCTAGTTAGAAATAATGGACACAGCAGATAGCATGCAATAAAGAAACTGGTAGAATCAGACACGGACTAAAAATGACTGAGAGAAGAATCAAATCTTCTTAGTGGCATTTACTTGAAAGCAATTGATTGGAATAAAAAACTTTGTAAAATCAGTTTTAAAGTAGGAAAATTTAGAAAGACTTTAACTTTGGTTATAGAGGAATTGATCAAGGAGTTAACTTGGCTTCATGCAGCTTGCTCAAGAAACTTTTTCCTGATGTATTAGGTTTAGAAGTTGGGTGCAGTGGTGCATGCCTGTAGTCCAAGCTACTCAGAAAGCTAATGTGGGAGGACTGCTTGAGCTCAGGAGTTCAAGACCAGCCTGGGTAACATAGTGAGACCCTGCCCCTGAAATAAATATTAGGATTGGTATAATTCTGATAAAAAATATCTGGGTTCAGAATTTACAGACAAAATAATCCTGTGGTAAACACATATAACAGGTCAAAACATTTGGGTCAGAATATGCTGTAATACGAAAAATTTCTGTAAAGAAAAAGAAAGATTCAAGATCAAAGTGTTGGCCAGAAAAGGGGAAAAAAAAGAAACTCAAAAGACAAACAAGAAGTTAAAAAGTAGTTATATCTGTATGAGCAATAAAGGACTGATTGCCTGCATAGGTTAAATAAAAACAACTTTCTTACAAATCAGCAAGGAAAAAACAAGAATGCAATAGGAAAGTGAGCAAAAGTCATATCCAGGGAGATTGCAGAAAAAGAAAACAAAAATGTCCTTATGGAAAATTTCAAACACATGGAAAAAGAGATAATAGAGATAGGTCTTCTGGCAACAAAGTCTCTTAGTTTTCCTTCTGTCTGAGAATGTCTTGATTGCCCCTTCATTCCTGAAGGATACTTTCACTGAGCCTAGGATTCTGTATCGTTATTTATTTATTTCAATGTGTCCTTGAAAAACATTGTGCTACTTCCTCTTAGGCTCTGTGTTTTCTGATGAAAAAATCTGCTGTTATTCGAATGGTTTATCCCATAGAAGCAAGGTGCTTTTCTTTGGCTGCTGTCAAGATTTTCCTCTCTCTTTTATCTTCAGAAGATTAATTACTATTTGTCTTGGTGTGGATTGCTTTGGGCTTATCCTATACAGGGTTTGCTTGGTTTCTTGATCTGTAGGCTTACATCTCTTGCCAAACTTGGGACATTTTCAGCTACTATTTCTTTCTTTTTTTTTTTTTTATTTGTAGTGATGAGGTCTCACCAAGTTGCCTGGTCTTGAACCCATGGGCTCAGGCAATTCACTCACCTCGGCCTCCCAAAGTGCTGGGATTACAGGCTGAGCCACCGAGCCCAGCTATCAGCTACTATTTCTTCAAGCACTTTCTCTGTCCCACCTTCCTTCCCTTCTCTTTCCAACTCTGATGACAAGAACATTAGATATTTTATTATAGTTTCACAGGTTCCTGAAGTTCTGTTTATTATTTTTTTCAATTTATCTTCCAATTTGCTGATTCTTTCCTCTGTCCCCTCCATTCTACGATTAAGCCCATCAAATGCACTTTTTTTTTTTTTGAGTTGGAGTCTCACTCTGTCGCCCAGACTGGAGTGCAGTGGCTGCTCCCGGCCACCGCAGCCTCGACCTGCTGGGCTCCGGCGATCCTTCGGCCTCAGCCTTCCGAGTAGCTGGAACTACAGGCGCGTGCTACCACGCCCGGCTGATTTTTTGATTTATTGTAGAGATGAGGTCTCGCTGCCCAGGCGGATCTCGAACCTGTGGGCTCAGGCGATCCACTCACCTCAGCCTCCCAAAGGCGCGGGATTACAGGCTGAGCCATCGAGCCCGGCCAAATGCACTTTTAATTTATTTTATTTTATATTTCCACCACTGGTGGTGGTGGTCCTCTCCCTCTCCCTTGCCCGCTCCCACTCCTTCTCCTGCCCCCTCTCCCTCTTCTTTTTTTAGAGACAGGGGCTTGCTTTGTTGCCCAGGATGAAGTGTAGCGGTGAGATCATATCTTAGGTCGGACGTGGTGGTTCATGCCTATAATCCCAGCACTTTGGGAGGCTGAGGTGAGAGGACTGCCTGAGCCCAGGGATTCGAGACCAGCCTGGGCAACTTGGCGAGACCCCATCTCTATAATAAAAATAAAAAAATTAGCCGGGCATGGTGGCGTGTGCCTGTAGTTCCAGCTACTTGGAAGGCTGAGGTGGAAGGATCACCTGGGCCCAGCAGGTTGAAGCTGTGGTGGCTGTAAGTGTGCCACTGCCCTCTAGCCTGGGAGACAGAGTGACACTCCAACTAAAAAAAAAAAAAAAAAAATCAGAGTTCACCACAGCCTGGAACTCTGAACTCAAGTGATCCTCCAGCTTCAGCCTGCTGAGTAGCTGGGACTACAGGTATGTACTACTACACCAGGCTAATTTTTTATTTTGTGTAGAGATGAGGGTCTTGCTGTTTTGTTCAGGCTGGTCTCAAACACCTCACCTCAAGTGATCCTTCTGCCTCTGCCTCCCAAAGTGCTGGAATTACAGGCATAAGCCACTGTGCCTAGCTGCTCTTGTATCTTATTTTTGTGCTGAGGCATTCCATTTCTTTTCTTTTCTTTTCTTTTTTTGAGTCAGTCGGAATCTCATTCTGTTGGAGTGCAGTGGCACGCTCATGGCCACTGCAGCCTCAACCTGCTGGGCTCAGGCCGTTCTTCCGTCTCAGCCTTCCAAGTAGCTGGAACCACAGGCATGTGCCACCATGCTCGGCTAATTTTTTGACTTATTGTAGAGACGAAGTCTTGCCAGGTTGCTTAGGCTGGTCTCAAACTCCTGAGCTCAGGAAATCCTCTATGCCTCCGCCTCCCAAAGTGGTGGGATTACAGGTGTGAGCCACCGTGCCTGGCTGGCTTTCTATTTTTTTTTTTTAACCAAGGTTTTCTGCATTTTCATTTGTTTCAAGGGTTTGTAATTGTCATTGAAATATTTTCATCATGGTTGCTTTAAACTCTTTTTCAAATAGTTCCAAAATCATGTTATGTCATGAGATTCTGGATCTTATTTAAATCTTTTAACTTGCTTTTTTTTTTTTTTTTGACACCCACTGGCAGGTGGAGGGTCACCACCTCATTACCCAGGGGGATGCTGATGTCCAGGTCCCCATGCAGCTCCCATTGACGGCCAAGATGAGGGAGCGTCTTATTATTGCTGACAGGGTGGGAATTTCGGCTCCCACGTGGTCTCCACTGATTCGGTGGTGGGTGTGGTGATGGTGACGATCCTGACTCTGCCAGGCCTTTTCTGATACCACCCCGGTGGGAAGAGGCAGGGGTGCCTTTTCACTGCCAGCTAGAGGTGGAATTTCAGGCTCCCATGTGGTCTCCACGGAGGTTTCAAGGGGAGAAGGGGAAGCAGGAAAGGACCCACGACTGGCCAGCGGGGGTGGAAGTCCTAGCTTCCTTGACCTCATCTCACAGTGAGGCACGCACAGTTAGCACAGCACGTAGTTTAGATGTAGTTAGGCAAGTTTTCTCAGGTAGGTCTAACTTAGATAGAAACAGGGTGGTTAAGCATTCCAGTGTCTTTCTTACTGGTCCACCCCACTGGTCAGGCATATCAGACCTGACCACCTCTTGGGTTGGAATGTGGAACTACCAGTGCAATAAATCACAAAAACAGTAGGGAGTTACCCCAAACATAGACATGATATTCTCAAAAAAGACCCAGTCTAGTTGTACAGTAACTTTCATTATTTAGAAGTTCCTTGTGACCTTAAAATGTTGAGAGATGGTAATGAAAACTCGTGACCAAATGCCTGCAGCCCTCCACTCTTAGCTCATGGAATAGTTTGCTTAATGATCTTTGTAAAATTATGTGAAACTTCTTGTCAAAGATAACCTTTCTCTTAAGGTACCCATGAGCTTTCTTGAGCACGTTTCTTCTTTCTAATAAATTCTGTCTTAAGTTATACTTTAGAATTGCTCTTAAATTCTTTTCTGTGGTGAAGTCAAGAGCCCTCCCACCCAAAAGAACCCCCAGACCAACTACACCCCACACCACCAGGCATCACCTGCACCCTACCTTGGCAGGGTATTGGGGCAGTTTGCTGCAGTCTTGTGAGGGTGGAAGTCTAGGTCCCCATCTGGCCTTTGGCTGATGTGGATGGAGCCCTAGTTTTTTCCAGTGGCATTTGGCTGGAGTAGATCTGTTATTATCTAAGAGATTTGTGTTTTGCTAGGTTGTTCCATTCCTAATCCTTTGACTGGAGAGAGAAGCCGCTTGTTAACAAGAAAATCTCTCCCATTTTTTTTTTTTTTTTTTTTTG
>NW_007097651.1:60677-63864 GCF_000164805.1 Carlito syrichta
GGCGGGTCTCGAACCCGCGGGCTCAGGCAATCCACTCACCTCAGCCTCCCAAAGGCACAGGATGACAGGCTGAGCCACCGAGCCCGGCTTCCCCCATTTTTAAAGCAGCCTCATTGACTGTTTTGGTAGTCAGCTTCTTTGGTTCCAAGTGTGGAATATATGAACAAAAAACAACTCGCCACCATGTCATGCCTCAGGTCTTGAGGTCCCTTGCTGGTCTGCCTTCTTCCGCCTTTCAGTGTTTTCTGATGCTTCTCTTACATACAGTGGGACAGGTTTTGGGTTTCACTTAGCAGGAGAAATAGAGAAAAGTATATTCTCCATCTTCTGGGATGCAAAATGCCTGTGATTTCTATTCTTAAATCTCTCTCTCTCTCTCTCTTTTGAGTCAGAGTCTCATGCCCAGCTAGTTTTTTTATTTATTGTGAAGATGAGGTCTTGCTTGCCAAGTTACCCAAGCTGGTCTTGAACCCCTGGGCTCAGGCAATCCTCTTGCCTCTGCCTCCTGAAGTGTTGGGACCTGGCTCATAATATATAGTCTCTCTCTCTCTCTCTCTCTCTCTTGCTCTCTCTCTCTCTCTCTTTCTCTCTCACACACACACACACATTTGGAAGGTGCTGTCTTTCCATTTCATTTGTTGAAAAAATAGTGTCATTTGCTGGGCAAGGTGACTCGTGTCTGTAATCCCAACACTTTGGGAGGCTGAGACGGGAGGATTGCTTGAGCCCAGGAGTTCAAGGCCAGCCTGGGAAACACAGTGACACCTTGTCTCTACCAAAAATCAAAAAATGAGCTGGACATGGTGGTGTGCACCTGTAGTCCTAGCTACTTGGGAGGCTGATGTGGAGGGTCACGTGAGCCCAGGAGTTGGAGGCTGTGGTGAGCTGATCACATCATTGCAGTTCAGTCTGAGTGACAGAGTAAACTCTGCCTCAAAAAAAAAAAGAAAAAGAAAAAGAAAAAGAAAAAAGATGAGGCGTCTTTTGTCCTAAGGGGTTTTCTCCAGTCTGCATTCTAGTAATTGTATTCCCAGGCATCATTTATTGTGCCCCTCTGTCCTCTGCACTTTCTGTGAACGGCGGGCACATTTAGAGGCTTGGTCAGAGTCATGTTTGATTTCTGGGGTAAGGATACTCCCTGGGTGTGCTGTGTTCTTTTGCCAAGAAGCACACAATACCTGGTTGTCTCTGTATCATTAGTGGCTTTCTCTGGCCATTGTGTAGGTTCATTAACTTATTAGGAGTGCAGATGGCTTTCAGAAACATGAAAAGATGCCAGCCTCAATTATAATTTTAAAAATGAAATTTTCAAGTGAGTCCTATTTTTTTCACCTACCAGATTGATAAAGATCAAAGAGTGTTAACACGGGTGTCGGCAAGAGTGCAGAGGACAGGCAGTTTCACAGGATGGTGAATGTGACTACATCTGTGAAAATGACAAGTGCACACACCCTTCAGCCTAGCGGCTCCCCTTCTGGGAATTGGTCCTGTGAACACACACCCGTCCATGCAAAACCACGGACATCTGAGTGTGTTTGTTGCAGTATTGTCTGGATTAGCAACAGTCAGAACAACAAATGAAACCTCCCTCAAGCAGAGTCTCCCACGTGCTGTGCTGCAAAGTCCTCACGAGTTGCAGCAGACACATGGGTGGCCCAGCAACGTGCCATGGGGCACCCTCAGAGGTCGCATGCAGCTTTGGTGGACATTCTCCTTCTGGGACCAGGCATCTGCGTCCCCTCTGGCCACAGGTTTGTTTTACCCAAGCACTGGATAGGCAGGAAGTACTAAATGTCAAGGAGAAAACCTCGACCCAGCCCTTAGCCCAGAGGGAAGAGTGGGTGGATAATACCTGAGCATTCTTGCCCCTCATGATATAATCCTGAGGAGTGTCCTCCAGGCCTTTCAACGAGTCCCTGGGGAGGAGCTGCCTGAAGCAGCCATTCACCCAATATGGCACCCCACAGGGGCTCCTGTCCTTCACCTGCTTGGTTTACCACATAAACCCCTCGCACCTGAATCTATTTTAGGTTTTGCGTTGGGAGGAAACCTATGCTAAAAGAGTTTGCTGGAGGTTTGGCAGCACAGCCTAGTAAAATTTATAGCACGTACTATAAAAAAAACTACTTATAGCACCAGACACCATTTTTTTTTTTTTTTTTTTGAGTCAGAGTCTCACTCTGTCGCCCAGGCTGGAGTACAGAGGCACCACGTTCACGGCCACCACGGCCTCGACCTGCTGGGCTCAGGTGATCCTTCCGCCTGTCTTCCAAGTGGCTGGAATTACAGGTGCACGCTACCATGCCTGGCTTTTTTATCTTTTATTTTTTTGGTTTATTGTAGAGATGAGGTCTCACCAAGTTGCCCAGGTTGGTCTCAAATCCTCTCACCTCGGCCTCCCAAAATGCTAGGAATATAGGCGTGAACCACCACACCCGGCCTCTTCTATGTTACACAGCTCTGCCTGGTTCTAATTGCCTGGGAAGCAAGCAAACATCTGAAAGCTTGACATCTTTTCTTGTGTTCTGAACTCATTATTTTAAACCACCCAAAATGAAAAGGTTCCTTTGGATTGATTTGGAATCCACTTGATGATAAGAACTAGTAACATTATATGTGTCTATTAAAGAAAGGGAAGAACTGTTAGACTTTAAATATAATTTCAGTTGTAAGCTTTGGAACAGTTTTTCTTTTTATCCATTACTTGACATTACGAAGTCTCTTGATGCCTTGATGAGGAATTGTGTGAGCTATTTTTTTTTTTTGAGTCGAAGTCTCACTGTCGCCCAGGCTGGAGTGCAGCGGCACGCTCCCGGCCACCGCTGTTCGGACCTGCTGGGCTTCGGCGATTCTTCCGCCCCAGCCTTCCAAGTAGCTGGAGCCACAGACGCGAGCCACCACGCCTGGCTAATTTTTTGGTTTAGTGTAGAGACGAGGGCTCCCCAAGTTGCCCAGGCCGGTCTCGAACCCGCGGACAGGCAATCCTCTCGCCTCGGCCTCCCAAAGGGCGGGGACGACAGGCTTGAACCACTCCGCCGCTGAACAGCTACGAGACAGAAGCGCAGGCGGACACAGGCAAGCGGGGCAGTAGGCTACTTTCGTGCACAAAGGGGTTCAAAACACAGGTTCGGCTGCGCCCACGCGGGAAAGGCACCTGCGAAGCCTGCCGGCCTCCGGGGGCCTCGGG